>NC_133140.1:12787163-13087163 GCF_048418815.1 Hemitrygon akajei | reverse complement strand
AAGTGTCCAAAAAGTCAAAGTGAATTCAAAATGCCAGTTGCATTTTTCAAAGCCACATCTCTAAGCTCATCCTGAGCTCTGTAATTTGCATGCATTCACCTTAGTTTCAGCAGCACTCTTTGCTTTACGGTCATTTGTAAGTGTGTAGACTTAGTTTTACTTTCTATAGACTGAGAGTTCCATAAATCCTACCCTCTTCGCCAGTGTAGGTTTCATGGACCTGGTACAGTCACTTCCACTCAGACATAAATTAAACGGTCTATTGTGGGGCGGGTTGGGGGTGTTTTCGTTATGGTGACAGCAAATACCAATCACTACACTCACAGATAACGCAATGGCCATGTGGGGAGTGCAGTCTCTATTCTTTACCTAGTAAGATCCCAAATACAGCCAGTCACTGGAGCTAATTTTCAGTGATTGCACTGCACTGCTGACACATAACAACAAATCTCACAACATATGCTGGTGATATTAAACCTGATTGTGATGTTGATTAAGGAAGGTTGTTGCCTGAATCTCATTGTTAAACCTATACCTGAAGAAAGATGTGAAACCTGGGGCAACACTACACATTCAGGGTGACTTTCAGATGAGGTATTAAACCTGGGATGAACTGCAAGGGGGGCTTTGTAGGGGCGTTGGGGAGGTCACTGAATGCACAACGGACTATATTAACTTTTGTGTGGATGTCGTTGTTCCTGTTAGAACTGTTCGCTGCTATCCCAATAATAAGCCCTGGATCACTAGTCACATCAAAGGCCTCCTAAATCAGAAGAAGAGGGCCTTTAAAGATGGTGATCGGTTGGAGCTTAAAAGAGTTCAGAAGGAACTCAGAGTACAGATAAGGGGGGCAAAGGAGCAGTATAGGAGGAAGCTAGAACAAAAGCTGCCGAAAAAAAGCATGAAGGAGGTGTGGGATGGGATGATCATCACCGGATGCGGTGCAAAGCGGGGGGCAAACATAAGTGGAGATGTGGAGAAAGCGAACCAGCTGAACAACTTCTTCAATAGGTTCAACAGCACAATCTCATCCTCACCGCAGAACTCCACACCAGGCTTGTCTTTCTACTCGTCCTCCCTCTTACTTCCCTCACAGGAAAATAGCCACTCACAGGAGACCTTGCCCACGCCCAGGATTACGGCTGCACAGGTGGAAGGTCAATTGAGGAAGATCTGTACCAGCAAGGCGGCTGGACCGGATGGAGTTTCCCCACGATTACTGAGGGCCTGTGCGACTGAGCTGGGAGAACCACTACAGCGCATCTTCAACATGAGCCCGGAGCAGAGAAGAGTACCCAGACAGTGGAAAACATCCTGTATTGTCCCGGTACCGAAGAAACCACAACCAAAGGAGTTGAATGACTTCAGACCTGTTGCCTTGACGTCGCACGTGATGAAGACCATGGAGCGGCTGATAATACAGAATCTGAGGCCACAAACCAGGCACACCCGGGATCCTCTTCAGTTTGCGTATAAGGAGAAGGTGGGAGTGGAGGATGCTATCACGCATTTGCTGCACAAATCCCTCTCTCACCTGGATGGGGTCAGTGGTGCTGTGAGGATTACATTCCTGGACTTCTCTAGTGCCTTTAACACCATCCAGCCCAAGATCTTAAGGCACAAACTAACGGAGATGGGAGTAGACTCTCACATGGTGGATTGGATAGTGGACTACTTGACAGATAGACCTCAGTATGTGCGGTTGGGAGACTGTAGGTCTGACACGGTGGTCAGCAGCACAGGAGGGCCACAGGGGACCGTGCTCTCTCCGGTCCTGTTCACCCTGTACACATTAGACTTCCAATATAGCTCGGAGTCCTGCCATGTGCAGAAGTTCGCTGATGACACGGCCATAGTGGGGTGTGTCAGGAATGGACAGGAGGAAGAGTATAGGAAACTGATACAGGACTTTGTGATATGGTGCAACTCAAACTACCTGCATCTCAATATCACCAAGACCAAGGAGATGGTGGTGGACTTTAGGAGATCTAGGCCTCATATGGAGCCAGTGATCATTAACAGAGAATGTGTGGAGCAGGTTAAGACCTACAAGTATCTGGGAGTACAGTTAGACGAGAAGCTAGACTGGACTGCCAACACAGATGCCTTGTGCAGGAAGGCACAGAGTCAAATGTACTTCCTTAGAAGGTTGGCGTCATTCAATGTTTGTAGTGAGATGCTGAAGATGTTCTATAGGTCAGTTGTGGAGAGCGCCCTCTTCTTTGTGGTGGCGTGTTGGGGAGGCAGCATTAAGAAGAGGGACGCCTCACGTCTTAATAAGCTGGTAAGGAAGGCGGGCTCTGTCATGGGCAAAGTACTGGAGAGTATAACATCGGTAGCAGAGCGAAGGGCGCTGAGTAGGCTACGGTCAATTATGGAAAACCCTGAACATCCTCTACATAGCACCATCCAGAGACAGAGAAGCAGTTTCAGCGACAGGTTGCTATCGATGCAATGCTCCTCAGACAGGATGAAGAGATCAATACTCCCCAATGCCATTTGGCTTTACAATTCAACCGCCAGGAGTAAGATATGTTAAAGTGCCGGGGCTAAGATTCAATGTATTTAAGTAAACTACTTAAGAACTTTTTAAAAGCTATTATTAATGCTTTTTGAAAGGGTGATTTTAGATGCATATCATATTTTTACTGAGTTAAGTATTGTATGTAATTAGTTTTGCTACAATAAGTGTATGGGACATTGGAAAAAATGTTGAATTTCCCCATGGGGATGAATAAAGTATCTATCTATCTATCTATCTATCTAGCTATGCAGATGGTATCCAAGATCCCACCGCACTTTTTTTACATAGGAGAGAGCCTTTCTCAGGACTCTACCATCATCTAATACAAGCACCAACACTCTGTCCATTTTATTCCAGACTGAGTGCAGATTTCTTAGTGAAGTAATGACCATACTTCATCAAGTGTAAAGAGCATCAGGGTGGATGGAACTGCTGCTCCACAGCCCCTGGCAGCACAGATCGGATCCCGACCTCAGGTGTTGTCTGTGTGGACTTTGCGTGTTCCCCCTGTGACTGTGTGGATTTCCATCTTCAGTGGTTGGGAAGCTGATGGAAAAGATCCTGAGAGGCAGGATTTATGAACATTTGGAGAGACAAAATATGATTAGGAATAGTCAGCATGGTTTTGTCTAAGGCAGGATATGCCTTACGAGCCCCATTGAATTTTTTGAAGATGTTGAAGAAGGAAGAGCAGTAGATGTAGTGTATATGGATTTCAGAAAGGCATTTGATAAGGTACCCCTTGCAAGGCTTATTGAGAAAGTAAGGAGGCATGGGATCCAAGGGGGCATTGCTTTGTGGATCAAGAACTGGCTTGCCCACAGAAGGCAAAGAGTGGTTGTAGACAGGTCATATTCTGCATGGAGGTTGGTCACTAGTGGAGTGCCTCTGGGATCTGTTCTGGGACCCCTACTCTTCATCATTTTTATAAATGACCTGGATGAGGAAGTGGAGGGATGGGTTAGTAAATTTGCTGATGACAGAAAGGTTGGGGGTGTTGTGGATAGTGTGGAGGGCGGCCAGAGGTTACAGCAGGACATTGATAAGATGCAAAACTGGGCAGAGAAGTGGCAGATGGAGTTCAACCCAGTTAAGTGTGAAATGGTTCATTTTGGTAGGTCAAATATGATGACAGAATATAGTATTGATGGTAAGACTCTTGGCAGTGTGGAGGATCAGAGGGATCTTGGGGTCCGAGTCCATAGGACAATCAAAGCTGCTGCGCAGGTTGACCCTGTGGTTAAGAAGGCATATGGTGTATTGGCCTTCATCAGTTGTGGGATTGAGTTTAGGAGCCAGGAGCTCCTAAATGTTGCAGCTATATAGGACCCTGGTCAGACCCCATTTGGAGTACTGTGCTCAGTTCTGGCGCCTCACTACAGGAAGGATGTGGAAACTATAGAAAGTGTGCAAAGGAGAATTACAAGGATGTTGCCTGGATTGGGGAAACATGCCTTATGAGAATAGGTTGAGTGAACTCGGCCTTTTCTCCTTGGAGCGACGGAGGATGAGAGGTGACCTGATAGAGGTGTATAAGATGATGAGAGGCATTGATCGTATGGATAGTCAGAGGCTTTTTCCCAGGGCTGAAATGGCTAACACGAGAGGGCACGATTTTAAGGTGTTTGGAAGCAGGTACAGAGATATCAGAGGTAAGTTTGTTACACAAAGATTGGTAAGTGCATGGAATGGGCTGCCGGCGGCGGTGTTGGAGGTGGATACGATAGGGTCTTTTAAGAGACTGCTGGATAGGTACATGGAGCTCAGAAAAATAGAGGGCTATGGGTAACCCTAGGTAATTTCTAAGGTAAGGACATGTTCAGCACAGCTTTGTGGGCTGAAGGGCCTGTATTGTGTTGTAGGTTTTCTATGTTTCTGTGTTTCTAATGCGTTGGTTTCCTCCCACATCCCCAAAAAGAACATATTGGCTGGTAGGTCCTTTTTATGTTAGTTGGCCACTATACCTCTTATTAGTAGAAACCAGGGCAGAGTTGATGAGAATGTTCAAGAGTAAAATGATTTTGGGTAGGATTAGTTTTTGAAAGAAAGGTTGCTTACTTGTCAACATGGACTCAGCAACCTGTGACCGTTGACTGCGTGGATTGTATCAGACCCTTGTAACTTTTAATACATTACAGCTGGGAGTTTCTGCAGTTGGTTTTATCAGTGCATTCCATCTGGTATCTGTCAAATCACCACTAAAAGATCATGTCCAGCTTAACTGGAGTTCCCTGATCTTTGCACTGGTTGAAGAATTGATTTGGCCAAAGTCAGCAAGGCATCTGCACTGAAGTGATGAGAGTGGCAAATTTCTGTTCGCAGAAACCAGTCGGCTCATTGAGAGATCCTAAACAACGAAGGAATCTGTAATTCACTCCAGAAACACAGACCAGTGTACAGTGCATCACCCAAGTTGTGAATGATCCAATGGCAAATCTGAAACATATTCAAAATCTGTTCACTCCTACTTGGAGGACACAACACTTAAAATGTCAAGTTGTGATAAACCCATCAGCAGTTGTATTTATAATGATGGACCAAGGTTATTTTTTATTTCAAAACTGATGCACCATCAATAACTTTCGGAGACATGAGACGAGATATAGGCTTTTATTGGCTGGAAGAAAAAACAAGCAGCAAGTGACCACCACACAACATCCTGGAGACTGAGGCCGGGGCTGTGTCTCCAATCGCCTTTATATCGGGGTCCGTGGGAGGAGCCACAGGAGCAGTCAGCGGGGGGGGGGGGGGGGGGGGCGTGTCCAGACAGGTATATGTAGTTCACCACAAAAACTAAACTCTGTTCATAGTAACAAAAAACAAAAGAACACAGTGCAAAGTTCCTTTCATTCTTAGTGTTGCTTGGTCTGCACAGTCAGCGTCACTGGCTTTACATACAGAGCACTGACAGATTTCTATAATACATCTACGGCTAATCAGGGACAAATTCACAGCTGCACAGGGGACATAATGCAGGGTTCAGACACTGAGTCTGTTTGGGTAGAACTCAGGAGTCACACTGATGGCATTGTGTTACGGATGCCCCAATAACCACCAGGACATTGAGGAACAGGTAGGTAATCAGATTAGGGAAATGTGTAAAAATAATAGGGTTGTCATGGGACATTTCAACTTCCCTAAAATAAACTGAGGCCTTCTTAGTGCAATGGGTTTAGATGGGGAAGAATTTGTTAAGTGTATCCAGGAGGTTTTCTTAAATCCAATCAGAGGAGAGGCCGTACTGAACCTGGTTTTGGGTCATGAGTCTGACCAGGTGACTGACCATTCAGTGGGTGAACAGTTAGGGAATAGTGACCACAACTCCTTAACTTTCAGGATAGCTATAGAAACGGACAGGTATGGTCCTTGTTGGAGAGTTTTTAACTTGGAGTTGGGCAAATTACAAGGGCACTAGGCAGGAACCAAGAAGCATTAATTGAGAACACCTTTCCTATGGCAAGTGTACATCAGGCATGTGGAGGGTGTTGCACAGAGCACAGGAAAGGTATGTTCTTGTTTGAAGGAGGTATGGGAATGGAAAGATAAGAGAACCTTGGATGTCCTGAGATGTGATGAATTTAGTCAAGAAGAATAAGGGAAAGTATGTAAAGGTTTGGAAGTTAGGATCAAACAAAACACACGAGGAGTATAAAGAAGCCAGAAAAGAACTAAAGAAGCAAATTAGGAAGGCTAGGAGGGGTCAGGAAGAGTTCTTGTCAAGTAGGATTAAGGTGAATCCCAAGCCATTCTATACATACATTACGAGCAAGAGGTTAACTAGGGAGTAGGTGGGACCACTCAAGGATGTAGTGGGTAACATTTGTTTGGATGAAAAGCATGTGAGTGAGGTACTTAACAAGTACTTTGCTTCAGTGTTTACCAAGGAAAAAGCCTTTCCTTGGAAGACCAGAAGGTCAGTGCTGAGTGTATATATACATTAGGGCACTGAGAGGCCAAGGAAGAGGAAGTATTTGGCTTCCTAATGAATATTAAGTGGATATCCCCAGGGCTTGATGGGATTTACCCCAGGTATTAAAGGAGGCAAAAGACAAGATTGCTGAGCACTTGAACAGTATCTTTGTGTCCTCTCTAGCCACAGGCAAGGTCCCAGAGAACTGATGAGTGGTTAATGTTGTACGTCTATTTAAGAACAAAAGAAAATCCTGGGAACTATAGACCAGTGAGTCTCACATCAGTTGTGGGGAAATTGCTGGAGAAAATTCTTAGGGAGAGGATATATGAGCATTTGGAAACCCATGGTCTAATTAGAGAAAACTAGCATTGCTTTGTGTGTGCCTTACCATCTTGATTGAGTTATTTGACAAGGTGATGAGAGAGACTGATGCGGGTAGGGCAGTGGATGTTGTCTACATGGATTTTAGTAAGGCATTTGACAAAGTCCCTCTTTGGAGGCCAATCCAGAAGGTTACGAAGCATCGACTCCATGGTGAATTGGCTGTTTGGATTCAGAACTGGATTGGACATGGTAGACAGAGGTTAGTGGTTGAAGAAACAAATTTGGGCTGGAGGACTGTAGTCAGTGGTGTTCCACAGGGATCTGTGCTGGGATCTCTGCTTGACCTGGATGTAAATGTAGATGGGTGGGTTAGTGAGTTTGCGGATGATACCAAGATTGGCGGAGTTGTGGATCATGTAGAGAACTGGTAAAGAATATAGCGCGATGTAGATCAGATGCAGATATGCAGAGAAATGGCAGATGGAGTTTAACCCAGATAAGTGCAAGGTGTTGTACCTTGGTAGGGCAAATGCAAGGAGACAGTACATTGTTAAGGGCAAGGTCATTAACAGTGTTGCTGAGCAGAGAGATCATAGGATTCAAGTTCATGGATCTTTGGAGTGTCTACACAGGTCAATGAGGTAGTTAGGAAGATTTATGGAATGCTTGCTTTTATTAGTCAAGTAATTTTCAACAGATGTTGCAACTTTATATAACTCTGGTTTGGCCTCTTCTGAAGTACTGTATACAGTTCTGGTTGCCCCACTAAAGGAAGGGTGTTTGGGCTTTGGAGAGGGTGCAGAAAAACCAGGATGCTGCCTGGTTTAAAGGTCATGTGCTACACAAGATGCTAGATAAACTTGTGTTGTCTTCTCCAGAACGCCAGGGTGAGGGGAGATGTGATGGAGGTTTACAAGATTATGAGAGGTATAGATAGAGTGGACAGAAAATTTCTGTTTCCCAGGGTTGAAATGTCTAACACAAGGGGGCATGCATTGAAAGCGAGAGGAGGTAGGATCAAGGGGGATGTGAGGGTTAAGTCCTTTACTCAGTGAGTTGTGGTTGCCTGGCATGGTGATAGACAAATACATTAGAGGCTTTTAAGTGATATTTGGATAGGCACATGCATGTAAGGAAGATGGAATGGTGCAGGTAGGAGGGTGTTTTTGCTTTTTAGCTGGTTCAGCACAGCATTGTGGGCTGAATGGCCTGTTCCTCAGCTGTATTCTTCCATATTCTGTGTTCTATACATCACTCGTGTGACCCCCACAGTGGTGGCGAACCTCTGACACACACTAAAATTTTGTTGGCAGGTTGCATGCAGTGCCGCCCCTCGATTGATTCTTTAAACCCCACTTATGATAAAAAGATGCATAATGATTATCTTTATTGCCAAATGAAGCAGCAAATTATTTTTTTCAAACCCAAGAATAGTGAGATGTGTTCACAGGAACTGTCTCATGGTGGCCTGGTGCCAATTGGATGGCTGCAACAATACATGACTTTGGATAATACGTTTTGAAATCCTCGCAGACCTGGTGTACACACCAGCATAGTAAATGGTGACAATGCAATGCTATTTAGACAGGGCATTACTTTCAACACACATAAAATGCTGGAGGAACTCAGCAGGTCAGGCGGCATCTATGGATGGAAATAAACATTCGTTGCTTCAGACCAAAAATATTCATCAGGACAGATGTTCAGCATCAGCAAAATCTCAAGTTTGTTATTTTTCTATTATCTTTTTAAAAGATTAATATTAATAATCTTTTCAATCTGTCTCTTTTATTTTCATTAACAGTTAAACAATGATTAAATCAACAGGAAAAATCCTTTTCCCTTAAATGTCCATATTCATTAAACAGTGATAATCTCTGCTCAAGATTACCATGGCATGTGAAAGAACTTTTTAGGTGATCTTCAGTTTGGGCACTCACTCTCAGAAAAGGTTTGCCACATCTTCTGTTGTTTGAGGGGCTTCCTCTTCAACTCCCATGCAGTAGTGGAAGGAGCCTAGACTGTGAAACCTCTGTGAGGCTTCCCCACAGAGCCTCAGCATTGGCTGCACGATGCTTCAGTTTCGGGAAGACCAAAGGACGCCTTTTGCCAAGCAGTTGACCTTCTAGCAGAACCTGATGTCCGCCCATGCTGTTTGGGATGGACTGGGACTCGGCCCCTCGCATCCTCTCCACACACTCTTGGAAAATCCGGTCTGAAGATGAGTTGTGATTCCTTCCACATATCAATGTAAAGTTGGCTTAGTTTAGGATAGGCAGACAGACTGAATAGCGTCCGCTCTAATGGCTGCCACCCAAAGTCCACTGGGACTCGGCCAAATTTATTCAGTAGCTGAGATTCCACTATCAGTCACGGTGACGGATTGGATTTCAATCAGGAATTCAGTCACAGCTAGGTGTAGACTGTATGTTATCTTGTACCTCACCATCAGTGTTTAAACAGCAGCAAAATTAAATTAATGAGTTGTCAGCAGGGATCAAAATAGGACAGACTGCACATTGCAAATTCCCTGCAAAGACTGAGGATTTTGATTATATTAGAAACTAGTTTAACTTCAAATTTAGAAGTAATGGTTTGAAACTACTTCCTAGCATTCACTGAATCACTCTTACCTGGCAATTATTTTCCTACATTACCATAATTACATTTCAGTGAAGAAATTCATTGCTGTTCATGAACTTTGGAACATCCTTAGGCTCTTAAATGTTAATGCATTTTGTCACTTCCATTCAGATAATGCTGCTCTTTCTTTCTCTGAACTAAGGGATATTTAGTCTCTTCACATAGTTAAGATTTGGTCATATTTTTTTTAGACCCTAAAGATCATGTCCCCAAAGGAATAAGCAGCTTTATCACTGTTTGAACTTGGAGGAGTGTGCGTGGTTTAACAAATGGGGTATCTTGCTCTCACTTCCTGCCGGAAATTCCTCACAGTTCCCTCGAGGAGGAACAGTTTCCTCAGCTGGGAGAATCAAGCACTGGAAGTCATGGATTAAAAATAAGGAGTCTCCCATTTAAAACAGGGATGAAGCTTTTTTTTCTCTCAAAGGGTTGTGTCTTTGGAACTTTCATCCTCAAAGCCCAGTGGAGTCTTTAACTCTTATAAGACAGAGATAGATCAATAGACAAGTGGGTGGAAAGTTCAGGTTACAATTAGATCAGCCAATATTGTACAATGGAGGAGGGGAATGGTCTAATCTTTCTCCTGATTCAAATCACTACAGATAATCCACATTCAAACATATTTTTTCATTTAGTGATCATTCATTCTGCGTAAAAATCAGTACGCCCTTTCGGGATGAGATTTCTCTGTTCATTGGGGTTCAAGGCTTCTTAGGTTGTTGGGCACTTACATGAAGGGCTGACTTTCATCTCTTGAATCTGACCAGGACTCAAGCCTGGTTCACCAAGGAAATGGTTCACTCCTCCCAGTCAATGTTTCCACCCAGCGTTAGTCAGCAGTTCCAGCAACTGCAAAGTCACAAAGTTATAAAGCACAGGTTACACTTGAACCTGAGGGAGAACAATGTCCTTGTGGGCAGGTTTTCTAGAGGGGGTTGGGAACCAGCGTGATAGGGTTGAGGATGGGGCAGTTGGTATACAACGAGATGCAGTGTGCAGTGAGACTGCGAGGAAGGACAGACCGATGAAAAGGCAAAATTGCAGTCAGTAGGATAAGTTAAAGTGTAACATGAGGACAAAATTGAAAAGGCTGAACAGAACCAAAAGTGTTATACTTGAATGTACACAGTATACGGAACAAGGTAAATGAATTTTTAGCACAGTTGGAGATTGGCAGGTATAATGTTGTGGGCATCACTGAGTCGTGGCTGGAAGAAGATCATAGGAGGGGTGATTGATAAGTTTGTGGCCTAAGGTAGAAGGATTCAATTTTAGAAAATCTAGCACATTTATTTTTCAACGTAGTCCCCTCCTACATTTACACACTTAGTCCAGCGGTCGTGGAGCATACGGATCCTTTCTTTGTAGAAGTCGGCATCCTTGGACCTCCAGGTGGTCCACTGCTGGGTGATTGATAAGTTCATGGCCTAAGGTAGAAGGAGATGAGTTATACAGCTCTCGTTACATGCACGTGCAGTTTAACTCTTTGAGTGATTATGCAGAAAGTTTGAAGTTAATAACTTTTGTGGTATTTCTGTTTCAGATAATTGAAAATTGCAAGTAAGCACTGTCTGAGAAAATGGACAACATCGGCCTTCCTGCAGTCATCTGCTACCTCGGTCTCAAGGACTTATCACCCGAGGAGGTCCATGAGGACATGGTGGCAACACTAAGGGAGGGTGAAAAATAAATGATAACCATATAACAATTACAGCATGGAAACAGGCCATCTAGTCCGTGCCGAACGCTTACTCTCACCTAGTCCCACTGGCCCGCACTCAGCCCATAACCTTCCATTCCTTTCCTGTCCATATACCTATCCAATTTTTTTTAAATGACAATACCGAACCTGCCTCTACCATTTCTACTGGAAGCTCGTTCCACACAGCTACCACTCTCTGAGTAAAGAAGTTCCCCCCGTGTTACCCCTAAACTTTTGCCCCTTAACTCTCAACTCATGTCCTCTTGTTTGAATCTCCCCTACTCTCAATGGAAAAAGCCTATCCACGTCAACTCTATCTATCCCCCTCATAATTTTAAATACCTCTATCAAGTCCCCCCTCAACCTTCTACGCTCCAAAGAATAAAGACCTAACTTGTTCAATCTTTCTCTGTAACTTAGGTGCTGAAACCCAGGTAACATTCTAGTAAATCTCCTCTGTACTCTCTCTGTTTGGGAGCTTAACATCCGAGGATACACCTTGTTTTGAAAGAACAGGCATACCTGTATAGGCAGAGGGGGTGAGGTGGCTCTGTTGCTGAAAAATAAAATAAAATCCTTAGAATATGGTGACATAGGATTGGAAGATGTAAAATCCTTGTGGGTAGAGTTAAGAAACTGCAAGGGTGAAAGGAAGCTGGTGGGCGTTATATAGAGACCTCCGAACAGTACCCAGGATGTGTGGGATATAAATTTCAACGGCAAGCAGAAAAGGAATGTAATAAGAGCAATGTTATGATAGTCAAGGGGGATTTCAAAATGCAAATAGATTGGGGAAATTAGGTTGGTGCTGAATCCCAGGAGAGGGAATTTGTAGACTGCCTACAAATATAACAATTACATTTTATTAACAATTACATTTTGCTTTTTAAAGCAGTTTGTGGCTGAGACCACCAGGAGAAAGGCAAATCTGGACTGTGTTGTGTAATGAACCAAACTTGATTAGGGAGCTTAAGGTAAAGGAACTTTCGGGAGACAGTGATCATAAACATGTTAGAATTCACACTGCATTTGAAAGCAAGAAGATAAAGTCAGATATATCAGTATTACAGTGGAGTAAAGGGAATTACAGAGACATGAAGGAGGAACTGGACAAAGGAACTGGCAAGGGAACATCAGGAATGACAGCAGAACAGCAATGGCTGGAGTTTCTGGAGGCAATTTGAAAAGTGCACAATAGACAAATCCCAAAATATTCCAAAGGGTGGATGGAGTAACAGTAGGTGACAAGAGAAGTTAAAGACAGCATAAAAGCAAAGGAGAGGGCATATAATTTAGCAAAATTAGTGAGAAGTTAGAGCATTGGAAAGCTTTTAAAAACCAAAAGGAAGAAACTAAATAAATCATAAGGAAAGAAAGGATGAAATCAGAATCAGAATCACATTTATTATCACCAACATGTGTCATGAAATTTGTTAACTTGGCAGCAGCAGTCCAATGCAATACATAATATAAAAGAAAAATATAATAATAAATAAATAAATTACAGTATATGTATAATGAATAGATTAAAAATTATGCAAAAAACAGAAATAATATATATTAAAAAGTGAGATAGTGTCCAAGGGTTCAATGTCCATTTAGGAATCGGATGGCAGAGGGAAAGAAGCTGTTCCTGAATCGCTGAGTGTGTGTCTTCAGGCTTCTGTACTGACTCTAACAATGAGAAAAGGGCATGCCCTGGGTGCTGGGGGTCCTTAATAATGGATGCTGCCTTTCTGAGACACTGCTGAAGATGCTTTGGTACTTTGTAGGCTAGTACCCAAGATGGAGTCGACTGAATTTATAACCATCCTCATGATGAGGAGACACATGATAGAGTAGTTTCTTTAAGGGGAAATCTTGCCTGACAAACTTGTTGTAATTCCTTAAAGAATTAACAGGCAAGATAGACAAAGGGGAATCAGTGGATGTTATTTACTTGGATTTTCAGAAAGGCCTTTGACAAGGAGCTGCTCGAGGTTGTTTAGAGCCCCTGGTATCACAGGAAAGATGTTAGCATGGACAGAAGATTGGCTGACTGGCAGGAGGCAAAGAGTTGGAAATAGGGGGCCTTTTCTGGTTGGCTGCTTGTGACTAGTGGTGTTCTGCAGATTGGGACTGCTTCAGGCACTCTACAGATGGACAGATTGGGATAATGGGCAAAGAAGTGGCATATAGACCATAGTTAAGGAAGTGTATAATCATGCACTTTGGTAGAAGGAATAAAGGCATAGATTGTTTTCTATATGGGGAGAAAATTCAGAAATTAGAGGTGCAAAGGGACTTGGAAATCCTAGTGCAGGATTCCCATTAAGGTTAATTTACAGGTTGAGGCAGTGGTAAAGAAGGAAGATGAAATGTTGGCTTCATTTTGAGAGGACTAGAATATAGAAATGGTAAGGATGTGATGACAAGGCTTTATAAGGCATTGGTCAGACCACACTGAGTATTGTGAGCAGTTTTGGGCTTGCTACCTAAGAAGAGATGTGTTGGCTTTGGAGAGGATCCAGTGGAGGTTCATGAGAATGATTCCAGGAATGAAATGGTTAATGTATGAGGAGTGTTTGATGGTTCTGGGCCTGTACTCACGGGAGTTTTGAAGAATAAAGGGTGTCTCATTGAAACCTATCAAATATTGAAACACCTAGACAGAGTGGATGTGGAGAGGATGTTTTTTATCATGGGTGAGCCCAGGACCAGAGCCCACAGCCTTAGTTACATCCATTTAGAAAAGTGATGAGAAGGGATTTATTTAACCAGAGGGTGGTGAAGCTGGGGAATACATTGCCACAGATGGCTGTGTAGGCCAAGTTATTGAATATGTTTAAAGTGGAGGTTGATAGATTATTGATTAGTTGGGGTGTCTAAAGTTACATTGAGAATGGGGTTGAGAGGGATAATGAATCAGCCGTGATGGAATGATGGAGCAGACTCGATGGGCCAAATGGCCCAAGTGTGCTCCTATGTCCAATGGCCTTGTTAGCTCTGTTAGCATTCCCACATATAGTACACAACAGAAGAAAAACAGGCCCTTCAGACCGTCCAGTCTCTGCTGAACCATCAACCTGCCTGTTTTCCACTCTGCCTGTCTTCCACTCTGCCTGCTTCCCACTCTGTCTGTCTCTCACTCTGCCTCTCCCACTCTGCCTCTCCCACTCTGCCTGCTTTCCACTCTGCCTGTCTCCCACTCTGCCTGTTTCCCACTCTGCCTGTCTCCCACTCTGCCTGTTTCCCACTCTGCCTGCTTTCCACTCTGCCTGTCTCCCACTCTGCCTGCTTCCCACTCTGTCTGTCTCCCACTCTGCCTGTTTCCCACTCTGCCTGCTTCCCACTCTGCCTGTCTCCCACTCTGCCTGTCTCCCACTCTGCCTGTTTCCCACTCTGCCTGTCTCCCACTCTGCCTGCTTCCCACTCTGCCTGTCTCCCACTCTGCCTGTCTCCCACTCTGCCTGCTTCCCACTCTGTCTGTCTCCCACTCTGCCTGTCTCCCACTCTGCATGTTTCCCACTCTGCCTGTTTCCCACTCTGCCTGTCTCCCACTCTGCCTGTTTCCCACTCTGCCTGTCTCACACTCTGCCTGCTTTCCACTCTGCCTGTCTCCCACTCTGCCTGTCTCCCACTCTGCCTGTTTCCCACTCTGCCTGCTTTCCACTCTGCCTGTCTCCCACTCTGCCTGTCTCCCACTCTGCCTGCTTCCCACTCTGCCTGCTTCCCACTCTGCCTGTCTCCCACTCTGCCTGTCTCCCACTCTGCCTGTCTCCCACTCTGCCTGCTTCCCACTCTGCCTGTTCCCACTCTGCCTGTCTCCCACTCTGCCTGTCTCCCACTCTGCCTGTCTCCCCCTCTGCCTGCTTCCCACTCTGCCTGTCTCCCACTCTGCCTGCTTCCCACTCTGCCTGCTTCCCACTCTGCCTGTCTCCCACTCTGCCTGTCTCCCACTCTGCCTGCTTCCCACTCTGCCTGCTTTCCACTATGCCTGTCTCCCACTCTGCCTCTCCCACTCTGCCTGTCTCCCACTCTGCCTGTCTCCCACTCTGCCTGCTTCCCACTCTGCCTGTCTCCCACTCTGCCTGCTTCCCACTCTGCCTGCTTCCCACTCTGCCCGTCTCCCACTCTGCCTGTTTCCCACTCTGCCTGTTTCCCACTCTGCCTGTCTCCCACTCTGCCTGCTTCCCACTCCTCCTGTCTCACACTTTGCCTGTCTCCCACTCTGCCTGTCTCCCACTCTGCCTGCTTCCCACTCTGCCTGTCTCCCACTCTGCCTGCTTTCCACTCTGCCTGTCTCCCACTCTGCCTGCTTCCCACTCTGCCTGTCTCCCACTCTGCCTGCTTTCCACTCTGCCTGTCTCCCACTCTGCCTGCTTACCACTCTGCCTGTCTCCCACTCTGCCTGTCTCCCACTCTGCCTGCTTCCCACTCTGCCTGTCTCCCACTCTGCCTGTCTCCCACTGCCTGTCTCCCACTCTGCCTGCTTCCCACTCTGCCTGTCTCCCACTCTGCCTGCTTCCCACTCTGCCTGTTTCCCACTCTGCCTGTCTCCCACTCTGCCTGTCTCCCACTCTGCCTGTCTCCCACTGCCTGTCTCCCACCCTGCCTGTCTCCCACTCTGCCTACTTCCCACTCTGCCTGTTTCCCACTGCCTGTCTCCCACTCTGCCTGTCTCCCACTCTGCCTGCTTTCACTCTGCCTGTTTCCCACTCTGCCTGTCTCCCACTCTGCTTGCTTCCCACTCTGCCTGTCTCACACTCTGCCTGTCTCACACTCTGCCTGCTTCCCACTCTGCCTGTCTCCCACTCTGCCTGCTTCCCACTCTGCCTGTCTCCCACTCTGCCTCTCCCACTCTGCCTGCTTCCCACTCTGCCTGTCTCCCACCACCTGTCTCCCACTCTGCCTGTCTCCCACTCTGCCTGTCTCCCATTCTGCCTGTTTCCCACTCTGCCTGCTTTCCACTCTGCCTGTCTCCCACTCTGCCTGTCTCCAACTCTGCCTGCTTCCCACTCTGCCTGTTTCCCATTCTGCCTGTCTCCCACTCTGCCTGTTTCCCACTCTGCCTGTTTCCCACTCTGCCTGTCTCCCCCTCTGCCTGCTTCCCACTCTGCCTGTCTCCCACTCTGCCTGCTTCCCACTCTGCCTGTCTCCCACCGCCTGTCTCCCACTCTGCCTGTCTCCCACTCTGCCTGTCTCCTACTCTGCCTGCTTCCCACTCTGCCTGTCTCCCACTCTGCCTGTCTCCCACTGCCTGTTTCCCACTCTGCCTGCTTCCCACTCTGCCTGTCTCCCACTCTGCCTGCTTCCCACTCTGCCTGTCTCCCACTCTGCCTGTTTCCCACTCTGCCTGCTTTCCACTCTGCCTGTCTCCCACTCTGCCTGTCTCCCACTCTGCCTGCTTCCCACTCTGCCTGTTCCCACTCTGCCTGTTTCCCACTCTGCCTGTCTCCCACTCTGCCTGCTTCCCACTCTGCCTGTCTCCCACTCTGCCTGTCTCCCACTCTGCCTGCTTCCCACTCTGCCTGTCTCACACTCTGTGGGCTCTTACTCTTTGCCCCACTACATTCCTGACCAGTGCTTTATTCCTGCTCTGGAGAGTGCCTTCAGTGTTACCTGAATCCAGCCTGCCACAATTTCTCCAGCATTGTCTCCAGAACTGAAAGCAGATTGGCTGAAACTCAATGTTGCCTCACACTTCCCCACCCATCGCCCTGCCACACCATCACCAACCCATCTCCACTCACCTTTACCTCCTCTAATCAGAATTGAATCAGCTTTATCACTAACATATGTCGTGAAGTGTGTTGTTAATGGCAGCAGGACAGTACCAGCAGAGAAATTATTGTGTTACAAAACACAGATAAATCGTGCAAAAGAGGAATACTGTGGTTCATGAGTCTGTGCAACTGATGGTGGAGGACGCTGTTCCTGAAGTGTGAGTGTTTGCCTTCAGGCTCCTGTACCTCCTCCCGAGAAGATGGCACGTCCCAGATGGTGAGTGTCCTTCGTGATGGACCACCTTCTTGAGGTACTGTCCTTTGAAGATGTCCTCAATGGTGGGGAGGATTGTGCCTGTGACCCCACCTGCTTCCACATCCGGAGCATCACCCTCCTCCACTCCCAGTGCCTTTGGTATAATCACACCAGCTTGCTCTATTCTGACAGGGCTGCCCCTTCCAGGTGTTTTGATGGACAGCTCCATTCCTCCTCCCCCCCCCCCCCCCCCCCCATCGAACTCACCCTGTCCTCCTCACTCCCATGGTGCCAGGCACTGAGCCCTTCCAGCAAGAGGGTGTTGACCCAGCCATCCTCCATATCCCTCCCCCAGTCAGTGCCTGGGAGTCACCACGAGCTCAGTAGAGCAGCCACAGACAGGCTAGGTCCCGAGCAATGGACTCATCTCCTGATTCTCTAATGATCAATGACTTCTGCAAGGCACATGTCAAGATTTAAGATTCATGTTTATTTATCCCATTGACATCAAAAGATCCAGCTAAACCTTTGGGATCCACCCAAAGGTTTAGCTGAAGGCAGCCTGTAAGTGTCATCACACGTTCTGGCGCCCAAAATGTTCAGCAGAGTAACACAAACACAACAAAACAAGCCCCAATCCTCCCTGCATACACAGTCCTCTATCCCCAAGTCTTCGTTGGCCTCCAGCTTCCTGCAGGTTCAGATTCTGACTCAGACATGATGGAGCACTCCCCACTTGCCTGGATGACTGTAGCTCCAACACCCTCATGAAGGTGCCCAGGACGGAGAAAGCCAGTTCATCAGCAAACACCATCTCTCTGCTACCAGTACACTACGAACAACACTAGACTGCTTCACCCTGGCTCCTCCAACGTGAGTATTTGATATCTCTGGGCTGTACTTAGTGGAGTTCAGAAGGATGAGCGTGGGGCAGGGGACAGATTCTCATTAAATTCTGACGGATACTTAAAGGCCTGGACAGAATGGACATGGAGAGGATGTTTCCGACAATGGGAGAGTCAAAGATCTAAGGGCACAGCCTCAGAATAAAGGGATGCCCTTTTAAAACTGAGGTTAGGGGGAATATCTTCAGATACAGGAAGGTGAATCTGTGGAATTTGTTGCCACAGTCGGCTGTGGAGGCCAAATTATTGGGTATATTATTTAAAGCAGATATTGATAGGTTCTTGATTGGTGGGGCGCTGGATAACCAGGAAAATGGGGGACAGAAATATCAGCCTGAATTGAATGGTAGGGATAACTTGATGGGCTGAATGGCCTAATTCTGCTCCTGTACGTTATGGTCATATGATTTAAGCCATCATATGTAGGGTCTCAACGATGCCTCTCCCTCCACCAGTGCTGCCTGACCCACTGAGAACCTCCAACGGATTCTGTGTTGCTCCAGATTCCAGCACCTCTCGCATTCTCTTTGTGTTCATTTCATCTTGGACATTCTCTGGCTTTGACAAGAATGAAATTATCTCTGTTTCTCTGTCTACACAAGCTTGTAAACCTGTTGAGTATTTCCATTGTCAGTTCAGTTTCTAGCAGCTATTTTTAAATATTCTAATTTTAACTTAGCACAAAACTTCCCAAAAGAGCAAATCATTTGTATTCACATTCCCTATTGTTCCCAGACTGTTCCCATGTGTTTACAGTGAACAAATTCTATTAATGGCCAGGCGGCTGCTCAGTACTCTTGGGTGTGTCTAAATTTTTTATATATCAAAGTAAACTTTATTCATAATTTTAAAAATTTACAGGAATAAACTGCAATGCCTTCTCATTCTTAATTTTGTAGTCAATGCATTAAGTAGTGTTCTATTACATTCCCTTAAACCAATAACTCTGTTGCCACTCATGTGGCCCTGCCTGTGACGAAAGGTTGACAAATGCAGGGAGAACTCAATTGCTCCACCTCCCTTTCTGACCAATGGAGGAGGCCTGGCTCCAGTCCCAGCTGGGACACAACAGGCTGCACAAGGAGGTTCAAGGAAAGGTGAGGAGCCGATGGATAATGGGAGGACAGGTCAGTCAGTGATATCATCACCAGAGGTATGGTCCTGGCAGCTGAAAACACCAGGGGTCATTCAGATGATAAGCTGTGGAAGATAGAGTGGGGTATTTATGTTTATGGATCAGGTAGGGAAAAATGAAGTATTGGAACTCCTGGTGTTCCATATGAGGGGTATAGACTGGGTGAATTTAAGCAGGCTTTTCCCCCTCATGTGTGGTGAGAATTAAAACTAGAGGTCATAGGTTAAGGGTGAAAGATGAAATATTTAAGGGCAACATGAACATTATGTTCACTCAGACGGCGGTGTGAGACTGCAGCAAGTCGTGGATAGGAGTTCAGTTATAACATTTAACGGAAGTTTGGATAGGACTTGGATGAGAGAGGGTATGGACGGCTATGGTCCAGGTGCAGATCGATGGAAGAATAGGTCAGCATGGACAGAACGGGCTGATTTCTCTGATGTAGCACTGTGTGATGTTAAATGGTGTAAGACCCAGGTGTGGATGGGACACAGGGAAATGAAATAATCCACCAGTCTGGGAGGCATCAGGGATAATTATGGCAGCGGGCATCAGTGGATAGGGTATGGGCAATTCAGTCATTGGGCAAGTACGTGCAGTGTTAGGCTAACTAACATAATGAGCCCGTGTAGGTGAATGTGGTTTAATTAAAATAATGGACCGGGGAGGGCTTGATTCAATGACTGGGCAAGTGTGGATGGTATGGGAAAGGTTGAATAGGTTGAGACATTACTCTCTGGAGTGCAGGAGAATGAGGAGAGATTTGATAGAGGTATACAAAATTTTGAAGGTATTGATAGGGTAAATGCAAGCAGAGCTTTTCCACTGAGATTGGGTGAGACTGGAACTAGGCCATGTGTTAAAGGTGAAAGGTGAAATATTTAAGGGGACCTGAGGGGGAAATTCTTCATTCAGGGAGTGGTGAGAGTGTGGAATGAGTTGCCAGTGGAAATGGTGGATCCAGGTTCGATTTCAACTTTCAACAGAAGTTTGAATAGGTACATGGATGGCAGCGGTATGGAGGGCCATGGCCTGGGTGCAGGACGATGGGCCTGTTTCTATGTTATAGTACTCTATGACTCTAATTAACATCATGGGCCAGTGTGAATGTGAATCAAGCACTTATCCAACAGCTGATATTCAAAATAATGAGACAGCCTGGGCTATGTAGGAAATAAAATGATTTGGTCAATGTTGAGGGTGATGGGCCAGATAATGGGACGGGTAATGTTGGCGGTAATAGGTCAATGATGGGGATGATGGGTAGTTGGGGAAATGGGCCAATGTTGGGGGTGATGGGTCAATGTTGGTTGTGATGAGTCAATGTTGGGGTGATGGTTCAATGTTGGGGTGATGGGTCAATGTTGGTTGTGATGAGTCAATGTTGGGGTGATGGTTCAATATTGGGGGTGCTGGGTCAATGTTGGGGGAAGATGGGTCAATGTTGGGGATGATGGTTCAATGTTGGGGAGATGGGTCAATATTAGTGGAGATGGGTCAATGTTGGGGATGATGGGTAGTTGGGGAGATGGGTCAATGTTGGGGTGATGGATCAATGTTGGGGTGATGGGTAGTTGGGGAGATGACACAATGTTGGGGTGATGGGTCAATGTTGGGGGTGATGGTTCAATGTTGGGGGTGATGGGTCAATGTTGGGGAGATGGTTCAATGTTGGGGGTGATGGGTCAATGTTGGGGATGATGGGTAGTTGGGGTGATGGGTCAAATTTGGGAGGAGATGGGTCAATGTTGGGGTGATGGGTCGATGTTGGGGGAAATGGGTCAATGTTGGGAATGATGGTTCAATGTTGGGGAGATGGGTCAATATTAGTGGAGATGGGTCAATGTTGGGGAGATGGGTCAATGTTGGGGATGATGGGTAGTTGGGGAGATGGGTCAATGTTGGGGTAATGGATCAATTTTGGGGTGATGGGTCAATGTTGGGGGTGATGGGTAGTTGGGGTGATGGGTCAAATTTGGGGGAGATGGGTCAATGTTGGGGAGATGGGTCAATGTTGGAGTGATGGGTCAATGTTGGGGATGAGTCAATATTAGGGGACATGGGTCAATGTTGGGGATGATGGGTAGTTGGGTCAATGTTGGGGTAATGGATCAATGTTGGGGGTGATGGGTAGATGGGGAGATGACACAATGTTGGGGTGATGGGTCAATGTTGGTTGTGATGGGTCAATGTTGGGAATGATGGGTAGTTAGGGTGATGGGTCAATGTTGAGGGTGATGGATCAATGTTGGGGGTGATGGAACAATGTTGGGGTGATGGGTCAATGTTGGGGTGATGGGTCAAATTTGGGGGAGATGGGTCAATGTTGGGGGAGATGGGTTAATATTAGGGGAGATGGGTCAATATTAGTGGAGATGGGTCAATGTTGGGGAGATGGGTCAATGTTGGGGATGATGGGTAGTTGGGGAGATGGGTCAATGTTGGGGTAATGGATCAATTTTGGGGTGATGGGTCAATGTTGGGGGTGATGGGTAGTTGGGGTGATGGGTCAAATTTGGGGGAGATGGGTCAATGTTGGGGAGATGGGTCAATGTTGGAGTGATGGGTCAATGTTGGGGATGAGTCAATATTAGGGGACATGGGTCAATGTTGGGGATGATGGGTAGTTGGGTCAATGTTGGGGTAATGGATCAATGTTGGGGGTGATGGGTAGATGGGGAGATGACAAAATGTTGGGGTGATGGGTCAATGTTGGTTGTGATGGGTCAATGTTGGGGATGATGGGTAGTTAGGGTGATGGGTCAATGTTGAGGGTGATGGATCAATGTTGGGGGTGATGGAACAATGTTGGGGTGATGGGTCAATGTTGGGGTGATGGGTCAAATTTGGGGGAGATGGGTCAATGTTGGGGGAGATGGGTCAATATTAGGGGAGATGGGTCAATATTAGTGGAGATGGGTCAATGTTGGGGGTGATGGGTCAATGTTGGGGATGATGGGTAGTTAGGATGATGGGTCAATGTTGAGGGTGATGGGTCAATGTTGGGGGTGATGGAACAATGTTGGGGATGATGGGTAGTTAGGATGTTGGGTCAATGTTGAGGGTGATGGGTCAATGTTGGGGGTGATGGGTCAATGTTGGGGATGATGGGTAGTTAGGATGATGGGTCAATGTTGAGGGTGATGGGTCAATGTTGGGGGTGATGGAACAATGTTGGGGTGATGGGTCAATGTTGGGGTGATGGGTCAAATTTGGGGGAGATGGGTCAATGTTGGGGGAGATGGGTCAATATTAGTGGAGATGGGTCAATGTTGGGGGTGATGGGTCAATGTTGGGGATGATGGGTAGTTAGGGTGATGGGTCAATGTTGGGGATGATGGGTAGTTGGGGTAATGGGTCAAATTTGGGGGAGATGAGTCAATGTTGGGGGAGATGGGTCAATGTTGTGAATGATGGTTCAATGTTGGGGAGATGGGTCAATATTAGTGGAGATGGGTCAATGTTGGGGAGATGGGTCAATGTTGGAGAGATGGGTCAATGTTGGGGACGAGTCAATATTAGGGGACATGGATCAATGTTGGGAATGATGGGTAGTTGGGGAGATGGGTCAATGTTGGAGTGATGGGTCAATGTTGGGGACGAGTCAATATTAGGGGACATGGGTCAATGTTGGGGATGATGGGTAGTTGGGGAGATGGGTCAATGTTGGGGTAATGGATCAATGTTGGGGGTGATGGGTAGATGGGGAGATGACACAATGTTGGGGAGATGGGTCAATGTTGGTTGTGATGGGTCAATGTTGGGGAGATGGGTCAATATTAGGGGAGATGGGTCAATATTAGTGGAGATGGGTCAATGTTGGGGGTGATGGGTCAATGTTGGGGAGATGGGTCAATGTTGGGGATGATAGGTAGTTAGGGTGATGGAACAATGTTGGGGTGATGGGTCAATGTTGGGGTGATGGGTCAAATTTGGGGGAGATGGGTCAATGTTGGGGTGATGGGTCAATGTTGGGGGAGATGGGTCAATATTAGTGGAGATGGGTCAATGTTGGGGCGATGGGTCAATGTTGGGGACATGAGTCAATATTAGGGGAGATGGGTCAATGTTGGGGTAATGGATCAATGTTGGGGTGATGGGGAGATGACACAATGTTGGGGTGATGGGTCAATGTTGGTTGTGATGGGTCAGTGTTGGGGAGATGGGTCAATATTAGGGGAGATGGGTCAATATTAGTGGAGATGGGTCAATGTTGGGGGTGATGGTTCAATGTTGGGGGTGATGGGTCAATGTTGGCAGATGGGTCAATGTTGGGGATGATGGGTCAATATTAGGGGAAATGGGTCAATGTTAGGGAGATGGGTCAATATCAGGGGAGATGGGTCAATGTTGGGGAGATGGGTCAATGTTGGGGGTGATGGGTCAATGTTAGGGATGATGGGTCTGTTATGCCTGCAGCCCCCTCCTTTGTGAGAATCGCAAGATCACTATTGGGTTGGGTCAGGGGACCCAGGAAATGAGAGAGAGACGTGCAGAATGCCTCGTTCCCCGGCAATGTAAGGCTACGGGACATGGCCATTGTCTCTTGGAGACACATTTGTGGATTGAAATACTATGCTACGTGAACGCCCTCAGGCAAAGTGGGCTGGGTGAGAAAGAGATTGCATCACCCCAACCTGATTGACATCTACGACCCTGCGAGTCAGGATAAAAGAGTGTCTGTAGGAACAGCCCCTCAGACGCACCAGAAGAAACGCTAGCAATCCCGTAATAGCGGGAAGCCATTTGAAGGAGGCCATGTGCGTTCAGTTCCGTTGCCTGGGACTGGTGGCTGGAACCACGGAAAACGGCTTTTAGCTAGCAACGGGGAAATCAACTCCCCCGACTCAAAGGACTGGCATCATAAAAGACCTGGGCAAGTTTAAAACCGTCTCTCTTAAACCCAAAACGCTGCAGCTTGAACAACCTAACAGTGACTGTTATATTTCCATCGGACAATACATTATCCCCTAGACAACGATAGAGCTATTTCTTATTGATTATTATTATACCCGCGCTTTTAGATTTAGTATTGACGATGTATATTATCTGTATGTTTGCATTAATCTTATTTTTGTGCCCCTTTATCAATAAATACTTTTAAAAATAGTACCATCAGACTTCAATGGACCTCTCTATCTTTGCTGGTAAGTGACCCAGTTATGGGGTACGTAACAGGTCAATGTTGGGGATGATGGGTAGTTGGGGAGATGGGTCAATCCTGGGGTGATGGGTCAAAGTTGGGGGAGATGAGTCAATGTTGGGGGAGATGGGTCAATGTTGGGGATGATGGATAGCTGGGGGTAATGGATCAATGTTGGGGGTGATGTGTCAATGTTGGGGATGATGGATAGCTGGGGGTAATGGATCAATGTTGGGGGTGATGGGTCAATGTTGGGGGTAATGGATCAATGTTGGGGGAGATGGGTCAGTGTTGGGAGAGATGGGTCAATGTTGGGGAGATGGATCAATGTTGGGGTGATGGATCAGTGTTGGGGGAGATGGGTCAATGTTGGGGTGATGGGTCAATGTTAGGGGTGATGGGTCAATGTTGGGGATGATGGATAGCTGGGGGTAATGGATCAATGTTGGGGGTGATGGGTCAATGTTGGGGGTAATGGATCAATGTTGGGGGAGATGGGTCAGTGTTGGGAGAGATGGGTCAATGTTGGGGAGATGGATCAATGTTGGGGTGATGGATCAATGTTCGGGGTGATGGGTCAATGTTGGGGTGATGGGTCAATGTTAGGGGTGATGGGTCAATGTTGGGGATGATGGTTAGTTGGGGAGATGGGTCAATGTTGGGGATGGATAGTTGGGGAGATGGGTCAATGTTGGGGTGATGGATCAATGTTGGGGTGATGGGTAGTTGGGGAGATGACACAATGTTGCGATGATGGGTCAATGTTGGTTGTGATGGGTCAATGTTGGGGGTGATGGTTCAATGTTGGGGGTGATGGGTCAATGTTGGGGGTGATGGGTCAATGTTGGGGGTGATGGGTAGTTGGGGTGATGGGTCAAATTTGGGGGGAGATGGGTCAATGTTGGGGTGATGGGTCGATGTTGGGGGCGATGGAACAATGTTGGGGTGATGGGTCAATGTTGGGGTGATGGGTCAAATTTGGGGGAGATGGGTCAATGTTGGGGGAGATGGGTCAATATTAGTGGAGATGGGTCAATGTTGGGGATGATGGGTAGTTAGGATGATGAGTCAATGTTGAGGGTGATGGGTCAATGTTGGGGGTGATGGAACAATGTTGGGGTGATGGGTCAATGTTGGGGTGATGGGTCAAATTTGGGGGAGATGGGTCAATGTTGGGGTGATGGGTCAATGTTGGGGATGATGGGTAGTTGGGGTAATGGGTCAAATTTGGGGGAGATGAGTCAATGTTGGGGAGATGGGTCAATGTTGGGAATGATGGTTCAATGTTGGGGAGATGGGTCAATATTAGTGGAGATGGGTCAATGTTGGGGAGATGGGTCAATGTTGGAGTGATGGGTCAATGTTGGGGACGAGTCAATATTAGGGGACATGGGTCAATGGTGGGGATGATGGGTAGTTGGGGAGATGGGTCAATGTTGGAGTGATGGGTCAATGTTGGGGATGAGTCAATATTAGGGGACATGGGTCAATGTTGGGGATGATGGGTAGTTGGGGAGATGGGTCAATGTTGGGGTAATGGATCAATGTTGGGGGTGATGGGTAGATGGGGAGATGACACAATGTTGGGGAGATGGGTCAATGTTGGTTGTGATGGGTCAATGTTGGGGAGATGGGTCAATATTAGGGGAGATTGGTCAATATTAGTGGAGATGGGTCAATGTTGGGGGTGATGGGTCAATGTTGGGGAGATGGGTCAATGTTGGGGATGATAGGTAGTTAGGGTGATGGGTCAATGTTGAGGGTGATGGGTCAATGTTGGGGTGATGGGTCAATGTTGGGGACGAGTCAATATTAGGGGACATGGGTCAATGTTGGGGATGATGGGTAGTTGGGGAGATGGGTCAATGTTGGGGTAATGGATCAATGTTGGGGGTGATGGGTAGATGGGGAGATGACACAATGTTGGGGAGATGGGTCAATGTTGGTTGTGATGGGTCAATGTTGGGGAGATGGGTCAATATTAGGGGAGATTGGTCAATATTAGTGGAGATGGGTCAATGTTGGGGGTGATGGGTCAATGTTGGGGAGATGGGTCAATGTTGGGGATGATAGGTAGTTAGGGTGATGGGTCAATGTTGAGGGTGATGGGTCAATGTTGGGGGTGATGGCTCAAATTTGGGGGAGATGGGTCAATGTTGGGGTGATGGGTCAATGTTGGGGGAGATGGGTCAATATTAGTGGAGATGGGTCAATGTTGGGGCGATGGGTCAATGTTGGGGACATGAGTCAATATCAGGGGAGATGGGTCAATGTTGGGGTAATGGATCAATGTTGGGGCGTTGGGGAGATGACACAATGTTGGGGAGATGGGTCAATGTTGGTTGTGATGGGTCAATGTTGGGGAGATGGGTCAATATTAGGGGAGATGGGTCAATATTAGTGGAGATGGGTCAATGTTGGGGGTGATGGTTCAATGTTGGCAGATGGGTCAATGTTGGGGATGATGGGTCAATATTAGGGGAAATGGGTCAATGTTAGGGAGATGGGTCAATATCAGGAGAGATGAGTCAATGTTGGGGAGATGGGTCAATGTTGGGGGTGATGGGTCAATGTTGGGGATGATGGGTCTGTTATGCCTGCAGCCCCCTCCTTTGTGAGAATCGCAAGATCACTATTGGGTTGGGTCAGGGGACCCAGGAAATGAGAGAGAGACGTGCAGAATGCCTCGTTCCCCGGCGATGTAAGGCTACGAGACATGGCCATTGTCTCTTGGAGACACATTTGTGGATTGAAATACTGTGCTACGTGAACGCCCTCAGACAAAAGTGGGCTGGGTGAGAAAGAGATTGCATCACCCCAACCTGATTGACATCTACGACCCTGCGAGTCAGGATAAAAGAGGGGCTGTAGGAACAGCCCCTCAGACGCACCAGAAGAAACGCTAGCGATCCCGTAATAGCGGGAAGCCATTTGAAGGAGGCCATGTGCGTTCAGTTCCGTTGCCTGGGACTGGTGGCTGGAACCACGGAAAACGGCTTTTAGCTAGCAACGGGGAAATCAACTCCCCCGACTCAAAGGACTGGCATCATAAAAGACCTGGGCAAGTTTAAAACCGTCTCTCTTAAACCCAAAACGCTGCAGCTTGAACAACCTAACAGTGACTGTTATATTTCCATCGGACAATACATTATCCCCTAGACAACGATAGAGCTATTTCTTATTGATTATTATTATACCCGCGCTTTTAGATTTAGTATTGACGACGTATATTATCTGTATGTTTGCATTAATCTTATTTTTGTGCCCCTTTATCAATAAATACTTTTAAAAATAGTACCATCAGACTTCAATGGACCTCTCTATCTTTGCTGGTAAGTGACCCAGTTATGGGGTACGTAACAGGTTAATGTTGGGGATGATGGGTAGTTGGGGAGATGGGTCAATCCTGGGGTGATGGGTCAAAGTTGGGGGAGATGAGTCAATGTTGGGGGAGATGGGTCAATGTTGGGGATGATGGATAGCTGGGGGTAATGGATCAATGTTGGGGGTGATGGGTCAATGTTGAGGATGCTGGGTAGATGGGGAGATGGGTCAATGTTGGGGATGATGGGTAGTTGGGGAGATGGGTCAATGTTGGGGGTGATGGATCAATGTTGGGGGTGATGTGTCAATGTTGGGGATGATGGGTCAATGTTGGGGATGATGGATAGCTGGGGGTAATGGATCAATGTTGGGGGAGATGGGTCAGTGTTGGGAGAGATGGGTCAATGTTGGGGAGATGGATCAATGTTGGGGTGATGGATCAATGTTCGGGGTGATGGATCAGTGTTGGGGGAGATGGGTCAATGTTGGGGTGATGGGTCAATGTTAGGGGTGATGGGTCAATGTTGGGGATGATGGTTAGTTGGGGAGATGGGTCAATGTTGGGGATGGATAGTTGGGTAGGTGGGTCAATGTTGGGGTGATGGATCAATGTTGGGGGAAATGTGTGAATGTTGGGGAGATGGATCAATGTTGTGGGTGATGGGTCAGTGCTGGGGGTGATGGATCAATGTTGTGGGAGATGGGTCATTGTCGGGGAGATGGATCAATGTTGGGGGAGATGGGTCAATGTTGGGGGTGATGGGTCAATGTTGGGGATGATGGATCAATGTTGGGGGTGATTGGTCAGTGTTTGGGGTGATAGATCAATGCTGTGGGAGATGGGTCAATGTTGGGGGTGATGGATCAATGTTGAGGAGATGGGTCAATGTTGGGGATGATGGATCAATGTTGGGGGAGATTGGTCAGTGTTGGGGTGATGGATCAATGTTGGGGAAATGGGTCAATGTTGGGGGATGGATCAATGTTGGGGAGATGGATCAATTTTGGGGGTGATGGGTCAATGTTGGGGATGATGGATCAATGTTGTGGGTGATGGGTCAATGTTGGGGGAGATGGATCAATGTTGGGGGAGATGGGTCAGTGTTGGGGGTGATGGATTAATGTTGTGGGAGATGGGTCAATGTCGGGGAGATGGATCAATGTTGGGGGAGATGGGTCAATGTTGGGGGTGATGGCTCAATGTTGGGGGAGATGGGTCAATGTTAGGGATGATGGATCAATGTTGTGGGTGATGGGTCAATGTTGGGGATGATGGATCAATGTTGTGGGTGATGGGTCAATGTTGGGGGAGATGGGTCAGTGTTGGGGGTGATGGATCAATGTTGTGGGAGATGGGTCAATGTCGGGGAGATGGATCAATGTTGGGGGAGATGGGTCAATGTTGGGGGTGATGGGTCAATGTTGGGGGAGATGGGTCAATGTTTGGGGTGATGGATCAATGTTGGGGGAGATGGGTCAATGTTTGGGGTGATGGATCAATGTTGAGGGGGATGGATCAATGTTGGGGGAGATTGGTCAGTGTTGGGGGTGATGGATCAATGTTGTGGGAGATGGGTCAATGTTGGGGGTAATGGATCAATGTTGGGTGAGATGTGTCAATGTTGGGGGTGATGGATCAATGTTGAGGGAAATGGGTCAATGTTTGGGGTGATAGATCAATGTTCAGGGAGATGGGTCAATGTTGGGGGTGATGGGTCGAATTTGGGGGTGTTGGGGCAATGTTGGGGGAAATGGGCCAATGTTGGGGATGATGGGTCAATGTTGGGGGTAATGTGTAGTTGGAGAGATAGATCAGCGTTGGGGTGATGGGGCAGTTGGGGAGATGGGTCAATGTTGGGGTGATGGGGTAGTGACGGTGATGATCAATTGTGGTAGAGGTCATTTTGGGGATGGGTAGGGTGGAATAGTTAGGGATATGCTCCAGGGTGGATGGGGATGGGGTAGTTTGAGTGATGACGTTAACACCATACTTGTGAAGGACTGAAGAATGGGAACTTTGGAAGTACCACCCCGTGAGATTGGATCCCAGCACTCTGCACTGTCCAGGCCTCTCTTGGGAGTTGCTGTGGTTGTTTCCTCCTCCCACTGAAGATTCTGTTGATCCATACAAAGATCCTTATAAGCTGAATTTCTCCGAATAGTTCCACACTGACTGCACTGAGTCAGCTTCTGGCTTTGAAGAGATTTTCTGTATTAATATCTGGCTTGGTCATAATGCCTAAAAATGAGGACTCAGGACTCACTAACTCAGTCAGTGCTCTGTTACAGAAATAGCTGGAATCTGGCCCGCGGCCAAAGCATCAAGAATGGCCAGGGTTGTTATTTGTCACTGTAAATCCAGCTGCAGAAACCCGTTTGGATGCAGTATTTGGCAGGACACTTTATCATATTTACTGTCCTAAGACTCTCCCTTCCTGCCTCTGCACAACTCCACCCCACCATCCTCACTCCCCCCACCCTCCAGATCAACAACCCCACAGAAAGTTTTACAAAAAACACAAAATGCTGGCAGAACTCAGCAGGCCAGACAGCATCTATGGGAGGAGGTAATAACGACGTTTCGGGCCGAAACCCTTCATCAGGAAGTAACATAGGATGGTCGAGGGGGGATAAGAAGTGGGGGGAGGGATAAAGTAGAGAGCTGGGAAGTGATAGGCTGGAGGGAAATGGGCTGGGGGAAGGTGGAGAATTATGGGAAATAAAAGAGAAAGAAAGGTAGGGCTGGGGGGAGAGATTATAGTGAGGGGGAAAAAGAGAGAGAAAGAGAACCAGACTAAAATAATAGATAGGGATGGGGTAAGGGTGGGGGGCAGGGGTATCAACAGAGGTCAGTTTACAAGTTTTTACAAGTTGCACCTATGAGGCAAAAAGGCAAAAAGATCTGCGGTCCAGAAAGTTTAATGAACTAAGCAGGGAGCATGCCCATTGGAAACTTGTTTTTAATATTGTCACATGTTGTGAATAACTTTGTTTTGCGTGCATCCTCACATTGCTGCAGTGCATGGTGGGAGTGCAAAGGAGAACAATAACAGAATGCAGAATCTGCAGATGCTGGAAACCTTGAGCAATGGAGCAAGGAGCAAGGTTTACGGGTCAGGCAGCTTCTATGAAGAGGGATATCCAGTTAACATTTTGGGCTGAGACCCTTTATCAAGACTCGAAAGGAAGGGGCGGAATAAGAAGGTGGGCTAAGGGAAGGAGAACAAATTGGTAGGTTATAGTTGAAAGTAGGTGAGGGGGAAGATGGACTGAGGAGTGATGAAGTGAGAAGCTGGAAAGTGATTGGTGAAAGAGGTAAAGGGCTGAAGAAGAAAGAGTCTAATAAGAGGGGACAGTGGACCATGGAAGGAAAGAAGGGAAGAGCTGAACCAAAGGGAGGTGATGGGTAGGTGAGAAGAGAAGGGTGAGAGGGTAACCAGAATTTGCAGAATGTGGAACAGAAGAAGAGAGAAGTGGGGGGGGGGGGGGGAGGACGGTAGAGATTACCAGAAGTTGGAGAAATTGATGTCGTCACATCACCTTGGAGGCTATCCAGATGGAATATGAGGGGTTGATCCTCCAACCTGAGTTTGGCCTCATAAGGATTGTAAAGGGGTCCACAGACAGACAAGTTAGAATGGGAATGGGAAGTTGAATTGAATGGGTGGCCACTGGGAGATCCTGCTTTATATGATGGATGCATAACAAAGCAATTCCCCAATCTGCATCATTTATCCCTGCAGGTGGGTCAAATGCTACACCTGACCCTACACCTCCTCCTACACCACTATTCAGCGCCCCTTGCAATAAGGCTACACTTCAGCTGCCAATCTATTGTGGTCATCTGGTGCTCCGAGTGCAGCTTTCGCTCATCGGCGAGACCCAATGCAGACTGGGGGACTGATTTAACGCGCACCTTCATTCTGCCTGCCGCACGCCACAATGAGGCTAAACTCAGGTTTGTCAATTTTGACAAACTTCTAATAATGTGTGGTGGAGAGTATATTGACTGGCTGCATCACAGCCTGTTATGGGAACATCAATGCTCTGAAATTAACAATCCTACTAAGAGTAGTAGATACGGTCCAGTCCATCAAGGTAAAGCCCTCCCCATCATTGAGCACATCTGCACGGAACATTGTTGCAGGAAGGCAGCATCCATAATCAGGGACCCCCACCACCCAGGTCATATTCCATTCTCCCTGCTGCCATCAGGAAGAAAGTACAGGACTCTCAGGATTCACATCACCAGGTTCAGGGATAGTTATCACCCCTCCACAATACAGCTCTTGAACCAGAGGGGATAACTTCATTCACCTTCACTTGCTCCATCACTGAACTGTTCCCACAACCTATGGACTCACTTTCATGGACTCTTCACTTCATGTTCTTGATAATTATTGCTTATTTATTTATTATCATCATTGTTATTATTTTTTTTCTTCCTTTTTATATTTGCAGAGTTTGTTGTTTTTTGCACGCTGTTTGTCCACCTTGTTATTGTGGTTTTTCATTGATTCTGTTATGGCTATTGGATTTATTAAGTACGTCCACAAGAAAATGAAACTCAGGTTTGTATATTGTGACATATATGTACAGTACTTTAATAATCAATTTACTTTGAACACCTCATATTCCATCTGAGTGAGTGAGGAGACAGATTGAATAATGTTCTGTCCAAATGTGTAATCCTAGCTGATGGGAACACATCGCAAACATACCCACTCCAGTATAATCATTTCCACAGCGATCTTAGCTTTGGGGTCACATGATGCTTCAACACCCAATCAATCTTGTGTAAAGTAAATGTTTCCCTGAGTCTTTCAGCAGAACCTTTTGTTGTTGTTTCCTTTGAGTTGCTGAGTGGATGATGAAAAGGAGTATCGGGTGTAGAGTTTGGCTAACTGGCTATTTTTATCCCTAATTGATGGAAAACCTGAGACAAGCAGATCGTTCCTTGGCAAGCCAGGTTCCCTTGCCTTGGCACTACAGAGCGGATGACAGTGGCTCCTCCTTTTAGCCTAATGCCATCACTTAGACCAGAAGGCATGGGAGAAGAATTAGCACATTGAGTTTGCTCCACCATTCCGCCATGGCTGATTTATTACCCCTCTCAACCCCATTCTCAATGTAACTTTTGGCACCCTAACTAATCAAGAACCTATCAATCTCTGTTTTCAATATATTCAATGACTTGGTCTCCATGGCAGACTGTGGTAATGAATTCCACAGATTCACCAGTTCCTCATCATCTCTGTTCTAAAGGGATGTCTTGTTTTCTGAGGCTATGCCCTTTGGTCCCAGACTTGCCCACTGTCCTCTCCATATCCACACTATCTGGGCTTTTCAACATTCCATACATTTCATAGGATGCCTCTCATTCTTCTACACTTCAGTGAGTACAGAGCTAGTCCCATCAAACGCTCCTCATACATTAACCCTTTCATTCCTGGGATCATCCTTGTGACCCTCTTCAATGCCAGTTCATCCTTACTTAGGTAGGAGCTCACAACTGTTTTCAGTACTCCAAATGTAGTCTGATGAATACCTTATTAAGCCCCAGCATTACATCCTTGCTTTTATATTCTAGTCCTCTTGAAATGAATGCTAACATCGCATTTGCCTTCCTTATCACCGACTCAAGCTGCAAGTTAACCTTTAGGGATTCCTGCACCTCTATTTTTTTAATTTCCTCCCTGTTTAAAAAATAGTCTACGCCTTTATTTCTTCTACCAAAGTGCATGACCATACACTGCTCATACGTTCCACTTGCCACTTTGCACAACATTCTCCTGTTGTGTCCAATACCTTCTGCAGACTCCCTGCTATCTCAACACTCCCTGCCCCTCCACCTGTCTTTCTATTATCCACAAACTTGGTCACAAAGCCATCAATTCCAACCTCCAGATCAATGACGTAAAGATCAATAGACAATGGACAAATCCATCATCCAGATCAATAACTTGTCTTCACCGCCATCTTGTGCTGCATGCTTTCCAGATCCATTTTCAGATCTCTCAGTTCAGACCCGAGGATCCTAGATACTCACATTCAATTAAGTGCTTCTCCCTCGTATTCTATGCATTACTCTTTCTGGCATGGGGAGATACCTGGTGGCCCTGTCTCAGTCTCTTTCACAGCTCCAGGCCTCTCTCTCCTTCGCTTGTCATGATATTTTATCCTCTGCTTTCCTCATATCCAGCAAGGATCAGAAGATCACCTGTCTCCAGACCACTGATGGCCCTGGATCCCTGTTGCCTCCTGCTCAGTCTTTGATTAGATGGGATGTCCCCAGATCAGTGTTCTCGCTGACTCCGTCCCCAGCTGTGGGCAAACTCCAGACTAGTGACACTCATATCACTTACACCGGTTCCAAAGATCCTGGGCAGATCCAGAACCCAGATTCCACCACCAACAATGCTGGTTCCTCAGACCCTAGACACCTTCAGACTGCTAATTGCACAGCCTGTAGCTCCAGCTCCAGCCTGGACCCTCCTCCAGAACAAGACTTTATACACTGCCTCTGGACCCCTAGTCTCCACCACCACTCTGCAGCCCTGTGTCTCTCAGGCCCCACCATCAGCTCTTGGGTCCTGGGACCCGTAATCTTCTTCCCACTCCACCTTCCCTGAACATCCCAACCCTCCTCTCTCCTCTGATGACCAGTTCTCTTCCCTGCTCTCTGATTCCAACTCTAATCCTTGCATCTCTCTCACTGACCTCATCCACTCAGGAGAACCCCCAACCACTGCCAGCAAACTCATAATTCCCTGACCCCACTCTGCTCAACTCCCCTTCCTACCCAAGATCCACAAACTGGACTGTCTGGGTAGGCCTGTTGTCTCTGCCTGCTCCTGCCCCACTGAATTCATGTTCTCATATCTCAAATTCATTCAATCCCCCTTGGTTCAGTCTCTTCCCACCTACATCCTCAACACTCCTTATGGCCTCGATCTCCTCAGTAACTTTTAATTTCCGGGCCCTGACTGCCTCATCTTCACCGTGGATATTCAGTCCCTAAACACTTCTATCCCCATCAAGGTGGCCTCAAAGCTCTCCGCTTCTTTCTTGACAAAAGAATCAACCAATCCCCCTCTACCACCACCCTCCTCCATCTGGTTAAACTGGTCCTCACCCAGAACAATTTTTTCCTTTGGCTCCTCCCACTATTTCCAAACTCCGGTGGTGGGGGAGGTGGGTGAATAGCCAGGGGCACCTGCTTGGGCCCCAGCTATGCCTGCCTCTTCATTGGCTATGTAGAATAGTCCATGTTCAAAGCCTTCCCCAGTAATACGCCCCAACTTTTCTTCCACTACTTTGACAACTGCATTGGTCTGCTTCATACACCCACACAGTGCTCATCAATTTTATCAACTTTGCCTCTAATTTCCACTCTGTGATTAAATTCATTTGGTCTGTCTCTGACACCTCCCTTCCCTTCTCTCTGTCTCCATCTCTGGAGACAAACTGTCAATGACAAATTTTATAAACCTACTGCTGTTTCCCACGGTTATCTCAAACATACCTCTTGCCACTCTATCTCCAGTAAAATGTTGCATCACTCTTCACTATGGAAGATTTGAGCAATATGCCGGACGTTCCAAAGTATCCGGGGCAGAAGTGTGTGAAGGTACTTGGGAAACTGAAAGGTCTGAAGGTAGATAAGTTACATAGACCAGATGGATTATACCCTAGGGTTCTGAAAGACGTGGCTGAAAAGATTGTGGAAATATTAGAAATGATCTTTCAAGAATCAATTGATTCTAGCATGGTTCATAGAACTGGAAAATTGCAAATGTCACTCCACTCTTCAAGAAGGGAGAGAGGCAGAAGAATGGAAATTATGGGCACTATAATTAGTCTGACTTAGTGGTTGAGAAGAATTTGGAGTTGATTGATAAGGATGTAATTTCGGGGTACTTGGAGTCATATGATAAAATAAGCTGAATCAGCATGGTTTCCTCAAGAGAAAATCTTGACCTGCTAAATCTGTTGGAATTCTTTGAAGAAATAACAACCAGGACAGACAATGGAGAATCACTGGATGTTGTGTACTTGGATTTTCAGAAGGCCTTTGACAAGGTGCCACACATGAGGCTGCTTAACAATATAAGAGCCCATGGTTTTATAGGTAAGATGCTAGCATGGATAAAGCAATAGCTGATTGGCTTCTTTTTTTATCTTATACGTCAATGACTTGTATGATGGAATTGATGGTTTTTTGGCCAAGTTTGCAGATAATATGAAGATAGGTGGTGGGGCAGGTAGTTTTGAGGAAGTAGAGAGGCAACAGATGGACATAGAGAGGCAACAGATGGACGTAAACAGATTAGGAGAATGGGCAAAGAATAGCAGATGGAATACAGTATCAAGAAGTGTATGGTCATGCATTTTGGTAGAAGATTTACAAGAGTAGACTGTTTTCTAAATGGAGAGAAAATGCAAAAACCTGAGGTGCAAAGTGACTTGGGAGTCCTTGTGCAGGATTCCCTAAAGGTAAATTTGCAGGTTGAATCGATGGTGAGGTCAGCATTCATTTCAAGAGGACTAGAATATAAAAGAAAGGATGGAATATTGAGGTTTTATAAGCACTGGTGAGGCCTCACTTGGAGTTTTGTGAAGAGTTTTGGGCCCCTTATCAAGGAAAGAATGTGCAGACATTGCAGAGGGCTCAAAGGAGGTTCACAAAAATGATTCCAGGATTGAAAGGGTTGTCACATGAAGAGCTTTAGGTGGCTCTGGGCTTCTACTCACTGGAATTCAGTAGAACGAGGGTCACCTCATTGAAACCTATCGAATGGTGAAAGTCCTTGATAGAGTGGGTGTGGAGAGGATGTTTCCTGTAGTGGAGGAGAACACTGGAGAACACAGGATCAGAATAGAGGGGCATCCTTTTAGAACAGAGATGAGGAGGAATTTCTTTAGCCAGACAGTGGTGAATCTGTGGAATTCTTTGCTGTGTAGGCCATGTCATTGGGTAATCTTTTATTTTATTTTATTTTATAAACTTTTTTATTGAGTTTTCAAATAATTACAGAAATAAAATATATGAAAAAAATATATATATACCCTTCCCCCTCCCCCCTAACACCCTTATAGAAAAAAGAAAGAAAGAAAAAAAAGAGTGCCTGGATATCGGAAGATCCCCACATGCTCCATGGAGTTCGTAATAACTTTAGTACATTGGGTAATCTTTAAGGCAGAGGTTAATAAGTTCTTGGGGGCAGGGTATGAGAGGATATGGGGAGAAGGCAGGAGATTGGGGCTGAGAGAGAAAGTGGATCAGCTATGATGAAATGGTAGAGTGGACTCGATAGGCCAAATGGCCTAAGTCTGCTCCTATATCTTATGGTCTTCTATTCTGTCTGGGTGCCCTCTAACCTGATGGCATGAATATTGATTTCTCTTTCCGGTAAACAAATTCCCTCCCCACACCTTCCACTATTCCCACTCTGACCTTTTACTTCATCACACTTTTCATGCCTCTCAGCTTCTCAGGATACAAGAGTAAAAGATTCAAATTCATTTTTCTCAAATATACAGTATCTAAACATACAGCGAAGCATGCTGTTTGGATTACCAACAAATACAAGACAAAGTTGCACTGAGGGCAGCCCACTAGTGTCACCATATATTCCAGTGTCAATACAGCATGCCCACATTGCTTGGCAGAACATAACAAGCAACAACAGCAAAAGAAACCCTGTTCCTCCCTCCCACCCATACACCTACACAGTCCTCCAACCCCAGGACAGGCTGTCTTCAGCTTCCAGCCTCCAACAGACTCAGACTCAGAGACGTTGGGCCTTCGTCTTCCCTAGCAGACTCACAGAGAATCACACACTGTGGCTCCAGCCAATGGGCCTCGAACTCTGGACTCGCTGGTGACAGGACTCTGAACACTAGGCCTCAAACTCGAGCTCACTGATTCATGAACCCACTGGGTCATTGGACCCAATTCATCCTGCTGCGTGGAACCTGCCAACAACTCGGTGACCCGGGGTGGAGGGGGATGGCCACCAGCCCTCACCTGCACTGGTCTGCCAGCCCAACGCCCGAACACAAATGTCCCACGTCCGTGTCACTGGCCTTCAAATGTGGAGCAGAAGGCTTAGAATCCGGCTCACATTCCTATCTCTAAATGCTAACCCCGAACTCCCCTCTCTGTCCCCATAATCATCCCTATGAACTGAAAAAAGAGGTAATGAAACAACTAAATCAAGTTGAAACCTCGACGAGTTCCACAGTTTGGCATCATCATGGAAAACTCCTTGTGACTAATCTGCCTTTCATTTGGATGCTGGCAGATATTTCACACAACACTGCCTTCCTGCACTAAACCCCATTTGCCTTCATCCTAAAGTCCAAAAATCCACTTAGCATATTGAATATACTCAATGGCTAAACTTCATTAACATTCCTTGGGTAGTGAGATCCAAAGATTCACCATTCTCTAAATGCAGAAATGTTTTCATGTCTCAGTCCCCAATGACCAATTCCTCTGTCTGAGATTGTGGCTCCAAGTTCCAGATTCCCCAGTCAGGGGAATTGTTACCCCTGCAGATGACAGGATCAGGGATTTGAGGGACATGTTTTTTACGCAGTGGTAGTGGGTATATGTAATGAACCGCCACAGGAAGTGGTCAGAATCAGAAATAGGTTAATTATCAATGACATATGTTACAAAATTTGTGGTTTCGCACCAGTAGTACATAAGAAAGGTTTAGACGAATGTGAGCTAAATGGGATTAGCTCAATTAGCCAACTTATTCAGCACGGATGGGATGAGCTAAGGGTCTGTACCTGTGACTATCCATCTAGCTTTGGGTTTCATTGAGAGAGTCTCCAAGAGCATAAAGTCTAGTCTACTTAATCATGGAGCAAGTCCGCCATGCCAGGAATCAATCTCGTGAACCTGTGTCGCACTCCATCTATCTGACCTTATGTAAGACTTGAGCTCATTATTCCCAGAGCTGTATCCACCAGGTTCTGTGTAACAGCAGTACAGCACTTCACTCTGATACTCAACCCTCCTACAACAACAACCAACATGTGGTTTTCCTGGTTGTTTACTGTATCTGGAAACTAACTTTCAATGATTCATGTACAGGAACACTTTGGTTCCTGTGACTGTCATCAACTTCCATTCCCTCCCAATTTAAACAAAAAATACTCCGCCTCCCTATTTTATGACTGAAGTGGATAATCTCACATTTTTTTTCTCAATTATATGTCTTCAATCATGCCTTTGACCATTTACTTGGCATTCTCCACATCACAACCATCACGATCTCCACTGTTGTATCATCAGAAAACACTTAGGTATATTAAAATCTAAGTTGAGGTCATTGTCATATCCACAACTACATGTATGCACAGATGCAATGACAAACTTACCTGGAGCAGCTTCACAGACGCATGGCTTCAAATTGTATACGTAGCATTCACAGCAGAATATAAACATAAATTATACACAAATTTTACAAGAAAGAACAAAATCTGAACCAAAAAAGAGTATGAGGTAGTCACTAAACTGCAGTGGTTACTATTATGTAAGTTGGTTCACGAACTGAATAGAGCCAGTTCTGCAGCACAGAACCACTCACATTGGGTCACCTAGTCCAGGCTGAGCTATTATTCTGCCTGGTCCCATGTAGTTCCATGACCATCCCTGAAAAATTACTACGATGTCGCCGGGAATTGAGGAACTGAGTTATAGGGAAAAGTTAAATAGGTTAGGACTTTGTTCCCTGGAGTGTAGGAGAATGAGGGGAAAATTGATAGAGGAATTCAAAATGATGAGGGGTATAGATAGAGTAAATGCAAGCAGGCTTTTCCCACTGGGGTTGGGTGGGACTGGAACTAGAGTGAAAGGGAACATGAGGGGGAGCTTCTTCAGGCAGAGGGTGGTGAGAGTGTGAAACGAGCTGCCCACAGAACCTTTAACAGAAGTTTGGATAAGTATTGAAGTAATGAAGCCTCCACTGCTTCTTTGGGCAGAGAATTCCACAGATTCTCTGGGAAAAGCAGTTCCTCCTCATTTCCCTCCTAAATCTACTCCCCCAAATCTTGAGGCTATGTCTCCAAGTTCTAGTGGCACTTCCAATGTGGACCAGCCTTTGTCAACATTTACCTAATCAGTTTGTTTTCTTTTGTGGTAACTTCGTATTGATGATGTCACTGGAAACTCTTTGACATTTTGATTTACCACAGCAAACATATGGACTGATGCCATAGAAAATGCATCCATTGAATTAAGTTTCTCCTATCATTATTTCAACATTGACAGAATTAACAGTGGCAGATATTCATGTTTCCATGGTGACCACTAGTTCCTTGCCGAGTTGGTCATTTTTATGCTTATCCTCAGGCGACTGGTACTGGTAAGCTCTTCCTCAGTGGAAGGGTTCATTGCTTGATCTAATCATCTCCACTTGTTCTTCAGATGTTAGCTTCTCTCAAAGTCAAAGTCCAAATACGTCACTATATAGTACATTTACTTACTGACAAGCATTTACAGGAAAATAAAAAGGTACAATATAATTTATGAGAAACTATACATAAATGGAGACTGATAAACAACTAATATGCAAACATAGACAAATTGTACAAATAAAAGATAAATAACACTGAGAACCAGTTGCAGAGTCCTTGAGAGTGAGTCAGCAGGTTGTGGAATCAGTTCAGAGTTGCGGTGAGTGAAGTTACCCGTGCCGGTTCAGGAGCCTGATACTTGTAGAGTAATAACTGTCCCTGAACCTGGTGGTGTGGGCGAGAAGAGAACATGGCCTGGATGGTGGGGTCTTTGATCATGAATACTGCTTTTTTGTAGCAGTGCTCCTTGTAAATGTGCTCATTGGTGGGGAGGGTTTGCCTGTGCTGCACTGGGCTGTTTCCCCCACTTTCTGCAGATTTTTCCATTCCAGGGCATCGTTGTTACCAAACTAGGCCATGATGCAACCAATTAGGATACTTTCCACTGTTCATCCATTGAACTTTATGAAGCTTTTAGATTACATGGCAAATCTTCAGATGTTTCTAAGAAAGTAGAAAACTCACAAATTCTTTGTGACGGCACTTGATTGCTGGACAGATCTTCTGACAACACCAAGGAATTTAAAGTTATTGACGCTCTCTACCTCCGATCCCCTAATGAAGATAGACTCATGGAGCTCCGATTCTTCCTCCTGTACTTGATAGTCAGCTCTTTGGTTTTGCTGATATTGAGTGTGAGGTTGTTTTGGCACCACTCAACCAGATTTTCAATCTCCTCAATCAGAAGCAGACTCATTTCTGAGTCAGGAGGCTAGAATGAACCGAGTCCGTAATCAAGGCTCATGTAGATGGAGCATTAGACCAAACATGCAGTTATAGTTGCTGGTTTATCAGTTGAAATTAATCTCTGCCCATGGATTATGGATGGAGATCCATGCCATGCAAATCTAGGTAAGACTGCGAGGAGAGAGGAGGACATAATGAAGCTTTAAACTGTGTGGACAAGAATATGTTTATTTCTCTGGAGTGAAGGGGGCTGAGGCATGACATAGAGGTTTATAAAATCATGAGAGGTTCAAAAAAAAGGTGGATGGTTACAGTCTTCTCCCCAGAGTAAGGGAGTGCAAGACTAAAGGGCATATATTTAACGTGCAAGGGGAAAGATCTAAACTTTTCACACAGAGAGTGGAGTAAGTGTGGGAACTGAGAAGTTAGCCACTGTAGTATGGAAGATCAGAATATTTTTTAAGTATTGTGAGACTGAGAAAGGTAGATGTTCAAAGGGACCAGGATTCTTTTTACACCAGCTAAGGGTAGATGCAACAGACAATTAGAAAAGAAAATGATATGTTTTACATTTTATAGTTACGCAGCACTGAAATGATCCCTTCAGCCTAACTTATCTATGCTGACCAAGTTGCCACCCTAAACTCATTTGTCTGCATGGGACCAACATCCCTCTAAACCTTTCCTATCCATGAGCCTGTCTAAATCTCTTTTAAACAATTCTACACCCAATCCAACACCATCCACTTGATTTAAGCCCCTCATGATTTTATAAACCTCTATAAGTAATCCCTCAGCCTCCTACACTCCAGGGGTGAAAAAATCACATTGAAGTTTTTCACACAGATTGGAGTGGGTACAATGATTGAACTGCCAGAGGAAATCGTAGAGGTGGGTATAATTATAACATTTAAAACACATTTGGACAGGAATGTAGGTAAGAAAGGTTCAGAAGGATATGGGCCAAACACTGGTAAATTGCACTAGATCAGATAGATGTCTTAGTCTGTGTGGACCATTTGGACTGTTTCCATGCGGTATCGCACTACAACTCTCCAACACCCATGACTCCCACCAACCCTAAAGAAAAATCCTAACCCCCACCCTCATTAAGTATGGCCCCTAGATGCAACCAAAGTCAAGCAAGGCCAGGGCAAAGGGTCCTGACCTGAAACATTGACTGTTTCTCCAACCAGTGAAGTGACATCACCTGCTGATGGTCTCCATCATATAGGCTGAGCCTGGGTTATGAACATACAGACAAATACAAGCAAGCTCACGTTAAGTTCACATGTTAGAGGTATATGCATTTGTTCATTCCTGTGAAGGCCAAACCTAGTCTGTTCCTTTCTCTCCACTTGCAGTAATTGTTCTTTCTTATCAGTGCTTTTGAGGCCATTCAGTACAATTCTGTGAAAGGCGGTTAGCATATCAAGTTGATTTTTGCATATTTTAGACAGTAAGACCATGAGACATGAGAACCAATGTGGCCATTCAGCCCATCAAGTCTGCTCCATCATTCAATCATGGCTGATTTATTATCCCTCTCCATCCCCTTCTCACCATAACCTCCTGTTGACCTCTGCTTTAAATCTGCCCAATGATGATGCCTCCACAGCTGCCTGTGGAAATGATTCACCTCCCTCTGGCTAAAGGAATTTGTCCTCATCTCTAACGGGCAGAACTGACTGAAGGAGCCTGTTCATTCATTGGGGACAGCTGGAATGTTTTTTTATTATTTCAGAAGACCAGGGTCAAACCTGGCCTCTGCCGGACAGTGAGTAAATTGTGCCGTTGGCTGTTTCTCACTATGGAAGTGAAAACAGGTGTGGAAATCCTGTTCTCTGTTACCTTGCAAAAGGAAGCCTGCTGATTATTTATTTAACACATGGGACTGGAAGGGGCAATGTTCTTTCAACCTCGATAAATTAGGATCAAATATGTCCCAGAGTGACAGGCTGGGGCTGCTCCTTGCTGCCTCCCCACCCTGTGACAAAAAGCAAACACAGGATGCTCTTCTTCCCCAGTGCTGTTAAAGTGCCAGAAAACTCTGGCAGTGATAATAGCTCTGCTGCTAGAACAATGCTCACACACATTTGATGACACAATATCCTAAACTGGCCCGAGCACAGGAAGCTAACACAGCATTCATTCAGCAAGGCTGAGCCAGCACCAGGCCTGAGACCACAGTGGACATGACGGGCTAGTGGTTATAAAGGGGGCAAGGGGCAATTCATTTAGTAGCAGAGGTGTTGTGAAGTGCTCACGCACAGCTATAAAGGGAGAATTATTAAGGCCATCTCTTAGGGATTCTAATTCTTAAAGCCAGGCCCTCCAATTAAATATATTTCTCAATATCATTGTGTACAGGTACAAAGGTCAAAGCAAACTTATTACCAAAGTACATGATGCATTTTCAATAACTCCAAAAGACTGGAAGTAGAGTAAATACTGAAAGGCTTTTATTAGCAGTAAAATGGACCAGTCCATGCTGGATGACTGCCCTGGACTGTGGGAGGAGCAGTGACACAATCGCCTTTACCCAGGGGTCTGTGGGAGGAGCCACAGGAGCAGTCAGCAGAGGGGCCTGTCCAGACGGATATACATGGTTTACCACAGTACATATATATCACCACGTACAGCCCAGAGATTCATTTTCTTGTGGGCATTCACAGAAAATACAAGAAACATTAGGAATCAATGGAAGACCACAACCAACAGGATGGACAAACAACCAATGTGCAAAAGACTGTGCAAATACACAAGGAAGGAGAAAAATAGATACAGTAATAATAGTAAATAAATAAGCAATAAATATTGTGAACATAAGATGAAGAGTCCTTGAAAGTGAGTCCATAGGTTGAGGGAATAGTTCAGTGATGGGGTGAGTGAAGCTGAGTGAAGTTCAAGAGCCTGATGGTTGAGGGGTAATAGCTGCTCCTGAAGCTGGTGGTGTGAGTCCTGAGTATCCTGTACCTCCTTCCTGATGGCAGCAGCAAGAAGAGAGCATGGGGGTCCATGATGAAGGATACTGCTTTCTCCTGCAACTGTGCTCCATGTAGATAGATAAATAGATACTTTATTAATCCCAAAGGAAATTACAATGACACAGTAGCATTATAAGTGCACAGATATACAAATATTAAGAGAAGTAAGAAAAAATAAAAATTAAATTACCTCAAACAACCTACCAGGAGGGGGGTCATCACTTCCCTACTATAGGTTGACTCATTATACAATGTAGATCCCTAATGGCGGAGAATAAGAATGACCTCATTTTGCACTCTTTGGAGTAGTACAGTTGGCTTCATCTATCACAAAAAGTGTTCCTCTGTTCAGCCAAGGTGGCATGTGGAGGGTATGAAACATTGTCCAGAATTGCCAGGATTTTCCATAGTTTTGTTCTTCGTTCTACTACAGCCTCCAGTGTGTCCAGTTTGACCCCTATATCAGAGCCAGCCTTTCTAATCAGTTTATTGAGCCTGTTGGCATCACCCATGTTAATGCCATTTCCCCAGTACACCACCACATAGAAGATTGTACTGACAACAACAGATTGGCAGAACATGTGAAGGAGATGCCTGCATACTCCAAAGGACCTCAGTCTCCTCAGGAAGTAGAGGCGACCCTGGCCCTTCTTGTACACGGCCTCGGTGCTGGGGCTCCACTCAAGTCTGTCATCTAGGTGCACCCCAGGTACTTGTGGGTTCACGTCCACACCATCAGTAGTAACAGAGAACGGTGCAGGCTTGGTCTTCCTAAAGTCCATCACATCTCCTTTGTCTTACTGATGTTGGGCTGCAGATAATTCAGCCTGCATCATTTGACATCCTCCCCTCCTCCCTTTATATACCCAACTGCTGCTGAGTCATCAGAGAATTTCAGCAGATGACATGACTCAGTGTTGTGTCTAAAGTCCGAGGTATACAGGGTAAACAGGAAGGGAGCCAATACAATCCCCTGTAGGGCCCAGTGCTGCTTATAGCCATGTCTGACACACAGCTCTGAAGTCGCACAAACTGTGGTCTGCCAGTCAGGTAGTCCATTATCCAGGATACAATGGAAGTGCCAACCCGCATTGAATGGAGCCTTTCCCCCAGCAATGAGGGCTGTACGGTATTGAAAGCACTTGAGAAACCAAAAAACATGATCCCCACAGATGTACTCAACAGTGGAAAGGGCTTTACTCGTGATGAATTGGGCTGTATCCACCACTTATTGTAGGCTTTTCCATTCAGGAGCATTGATGTTTACACACCAGGCAATGATGCAACCAGTCAATATACCTCCACTGCACGTCTATAGAAGTTCATCAAAATTTTAGATGACATACCAAATCTTCACAAATTTCTAAGGAAGTAGAGGTGCTGTTGTGCTTTCTTTGTAATAGTGTTTATGTGCTGGGCTCAGGATAGATCCTCTGAAATGATTATACCGAGGAATTTAAAGTTGCTGACTCTCTCTACCTCAGATTCTCCAATGAGCACTGGCTCATGGATTTCCAGTTTCCTCCTCCTGAGGTTAATAATCAGCTCCTTCCTCTAGTTTGAGTGAAAGGTTGCTGTTGTGGCACCACTCTGCAGGATTTTTGATCTCCTTCTAAAATGCCAATTCATTACCACCACTGGGGTCTGCAAATTAGGAAATTAGGATCCAGTTACACAGGGAGGTACTGTATTGAGGTCAGGGACTTGGAGCTTATTGATTAGTTTTGAGGGGATGATAGTTGTTGTAATGTGAGTATTATTAAAAGTAAGTTAATACTAATCAGGAAGCTGTTGGTAACAAGAGGCAGGTTCTGGGGTTGGCGGGGATTTTACTTCCACTCTTTTTACTCCCGGTGTGCATTGTATATAGTTCCTCCACCCATGCCGCACGAGGTACCTGGAAGCCTCTGTATTGTAAATATCATTTGCTGTCCCAGATAAAGATGTTCTTTTGGCCATAAAATTGCTGAGTGGTCTTTTGTAAAGTAGAAGTTACCACAATAGTATTGACTGTTGAGCTGTAGTCAATGAAGAGCATCTGAAGTATACATCTTCACTGTCCAGAAGTTCCAGGACTGAGTGAAGAGCCAATGAAATGGCACTTACTGTTGATCTGTTGTGACAGCAGGCAAATTGGAGCAGAACCAAGTCATGCCTCAAGCAGGAGTTGATATGTTTCATTGCCGACCTCTCCTGTCCAGATCTGGAGAAATAACCAATGGAGTATGAGGGTATTATAGGCCCTTTGACCCTCCGTGTCTATGCCAACCTTACTACGTATTTCCATTACAAAGTGCAGGAGAGCAGAATGGGGAGGGTGCAAGGTGTGGCTGGTCTTCTTAAGACCAAAAGACCATAAGATATAGGAGCAGAAGTAGACCATTTAGCCCATCGAGTCTGCTCTGCCATTCAATCATGGGCTGATCAAATTCTTCCACCCATTCCCACTCCCCTGCCTTCTCCCCATACCCTTTGATGCCCTGGCTAATCAAGAACCTATCTATCTCTGCCTTAAATATACCCAATGACTTGGCCTGCACAGCCGCTCATGGCAACAAATTCCACAGATTTACCACCCTCTGACTAAAGTAATTACTCTGCATCTCTGTTCTAAACGGATGTCCTTCAATCCACCACTGAGCATATCTGCAAGGAGCGCTGTCACAAGAAAGGAGCATTCATCATCAAAGACCCCATCCATCCAGGCCATGCTCTCTTCTTACTGCTGCCATTAGGAAGGAAGTACAAGAGCCTTAGGTACCACACGACCAGGTTCAGGAAAAGTTATTATCCTTCAACCATCAGGCTCCAGAATCACTGTGGATAACTTCACTCACTACAACTCTGAACTGATTTCACAATCTGTGGACTTACTTTCAAATATTCTACAGTTCATGTTCTTGTTACATATTTCATTTTTATTATTAGTTATTTTTGAATTTACAGTTTGTCTTCTTTTGCACATTGGTGGGTTGTCTTTGTGTGTAGTATTTCATTGATTCTATTGTGTTTCTTTGTATCTATTGTGAATGCCCACAAGAAAATATCAGGGTAGTATCTGGTGACCTACAGTATATGTACTTTGATAATAAATTTACCTTGAAATTTGTTTGGGCTTTGTTTGAATGATTGTATTGAGATTACTTTGAAGAATATTGGAGAATGGAGAGCATGGTCAAGGGAATTTCCTGCCCCAAACAGGAAGGGTGATATTCCTCAGAGGTGTGTAAGAGAGTTGTGTGACAGGCATTCAGCTCTCACATGGAAATACTATGTATTCCACCAGATGGAATCTTGCAAAATTTGTTTGCCAGTATCCTTGTAAGGGACAACCTTTAGTGTCAGATCTCAAGAAAGAAAGCTCCAGTGACTTGGGTACAATGCTCTCTATGTGGAGTTTGCACACTCTTCCTGTGACTGTGTGATTTTCCTCTTGGTGCTCTAGTTTCATCCCACATCCCAAAGATATGCAGGTTGGTGGGTTCGTCAGTCGATGAAAATTATTCCATTGCACATAGCAGGAGAACCAGGATGGAGTTAATCGACACATGGGAGAGAATGGATTACAAGTGGGGAAATGGGACCGAATGCCAGCAGTGATCAATGGGCTGAATAGCCTCTTTCTATGTTGTAAGGGAATAAGAAAATATATTGAGCCTTTCATGACCTGAAGATGCTTAACATCTAATGAAATACTTCTAAAATGTTCTCATTAATTATATGCAGTCAGTTTGCAAACTCTGAGATTTCAGCAAAAATTGCATGACTAGATTTTGGATCAAAGTCTAAGAGATAATTTAACCAGCAGAAACCCTCAGCTTCTATTCTAAATAGAGCTTTCTGTTCAAATGAGGGAGCAGTTGAATCAGCATCTCCAAATAACATCCCCAACTTATAAACAACACGTACCAGTCTGTGGTGGAAAGGTTGAACTGCTTCAAGTTCCTGAGTGTCATCATCTCAGAAGATCTATTCTGCACCCAACACATAGATACAATCCTGAAGAAGATGCACCAGTGCCTGAACTTTCTCAGAGAGTCAAAGAGATTGCATCGCAGCCTGATATACACGAGGCCACAGAGAGTGGTCCATCCCAGGTACAGCTCCCCCTACCGCCTACTAGAGCGATGTCTCAACAAGGCACCATTCATCATTAAAGATCCCCACCTGGGTCATGTATTCTTATCATTGCTGCCATTACACAAGGAGGTCAGGAGCCTGAAGTTTCAACAACAGCTTCTCCCCCACTGCTATCAGGCTCTTGAACTCATCTGAAAAACACTAACACTACCTCAGACGAAATTTCTGTTTTTCTCTTAACTAGCACTGATATTTATTTTGTCATATAACTCATGTTTGTAATGTACCATGCTGCTGCTGCTAAAAGCTACTTTTCATGGCTACCCCATATGTGTACCTGTGACTGGGGTGGAAGGGGAGTTCAGGGAGGGGTAGCACCTCTGGTCATGTCCATTCTGGGGCAGCTCACTCACCTTTGATCCCTACTGGACACACACCTTTCACCTGCGGCTCCGAGTAGTTGTTTGCATGTGACAGAGGCCACCCCTAGTATACCAGTTCCACACGTGGGCTAAACCGGGTGAAGGTAGCTGGTCGGCCACATACCACGGTGAGATGGGGATGTTCCTATCCTAGCATCCGAAGTCAGCTCCGCTGGACTGGATGGGCAAGATCAATAGTGAGATCCAATGGCCAAGAAGGCAATTCTGCAACACTTTGCAGGGAGCGAAGGGCGTGGCACGGTACAGAAGAAGCCACAGCCATCCACTGCAACCAAGGCAGAACCCTGCTGCGATGACTGAACCCAGACTTCCGAGACTGAGAGAGTAGAACTGCCCCAGTGCAACGGCTTTCCACTTTAAAACCCCACTCCCCGCAGTTTCTTCATGCAGTTTACATCATCTAATAAGAACAAACAACAGAACTGCACAGATCTAACTGTCAGCATCAGATATGACAGACAACCGATAAATCAGCATACCTATGACAGTAAGCTTGAACATTTGGTTTAGTTGAGGTTTAAGATCATGAAATTTGTTATTTTGTGGCAGCAGTACATTGCAATACATCATAAAAGTATAAATTACAATAATATATAAAAAAGAAAATTTAAATAAGTAGTACAAAAAAGACCCAAAAATAGTGAGGTAGTGTAGATAGGTTCACTGTCCATTCTGACATCTGATGGTGGAGGGAAGAAGCTGCTCCTGAAATGTTGAGTGTGTGTCTTCAGGCTCCTGTACCTCCTCCTTGATGATAGTAATGAGAAGAGGGCAGGTCCTGGGTGATCTTATCAATAACCAAATCATAATTTTACTGTGCAGGGACAACTTTTGCAGTGAGACCATAAGACCATAAGGCATAGGAGCAGAATTAGGCTATTTGGCCCATTGAGTCTGCTCTGCCATTCCATCATGGCTGATTTATTATCCCTCTCAACCCCATACTCCTGCCTTCTCCCTGTAATCTTTGATGCTGATGGTTTTCAGTAATGAACTAAGAAGGAGTACAGCAGGGTGGGAGGTGGGAGACTGTCAGTACCTCCAGTTGAACTCTGTCTATTTGTGTGTTTCCCCCTAGCTGTCAGTCTGTGGTTTTGTCTTGCCATGTGCTCCTGTCCCCGTTCCTGCTCCACTCCGGCCCCTGTATCACTGAGTACTCCCCATCTTTCATCTGCTTCTCATTATTACCTGTTTTGCTGCCACTTCTGTCTCATTGTACTCCACCTATCATCTGCCTCTCTGTTTATTGCTCAGTGTATTTCAGTCCTGTGTTTTCACCTGTTTGTTGCCAGGTTGTGCCAGTGAGTTTTCCTGAGCCTTTCCAGCTTTCGTATCTGTACCCTGTCCGTCTGAATATCGACTCTGCCTGTTTCCCGATTCTGGTTTTTGGATTTCTCTGGCTGTTTTGATCTCTGCCTGAACTTTGTCACTGACTTTGTTTGCACCTCGGAATTTGTTACTCAATTAATACCACCGTGTGCACAGTACTGGGTCTGCGATTGGATCCCTGCTCCAGTGCCCTGACAGTACAATCTGGCCAGAATAGATCCACCAGACATTGTTGTCTGAGAGCAGCCCTGGAACAACAGGGAGTGATGCTGGGGAGACACCAGAACTAGCTGGACTCTGTGTTCAGGGCAGTGGAGCCGCTTTCTGCCCATGTAGCCGATCTTGTGGCCCAGACTCAGTCACTCCAGCTGTCCCACAGTGCCCATCAACATTCTGTGACTGCATCTTCCGCCCTGCCCTCCGTGTCCTCGCTCACTCCTCCCGTCCAAGAGCCCCGTCTGCCTCCTCCAGAAAAGTACTCAGGTGAGCCCAGTGCCTGCTGCTCTTTTCTTTCCCAGTGCACCCTCATTCTTGATTTACAACCAACAACATTTCTGACTGATCGAGTCAAGGTGGCCTATGTCATCACCCAACTTATCCGGTCGGGCGAGAGAATGGGGAACAGCCGTCTGGGACGCAGGCTCCCCTTTCTGCAGTAGTTTTCAGTTATTTTCTGAGGAGATGAGAAAAGTGTTTGATTGTTCCAAACATGAGAGAGAGGCTGCACGCGAAATGCTGCACACGCACCGGGGCGCAGGTCTGTGTCAGATTACGCCATAGAGTTCCGGACCCTAGCCACCCCCAGCAGCTGGAACTCAGAGGCACAGTATGACACCTTCCTGAACAGCCTCTCCAAGGCCTCCTCAAAGATGAGCTGGTCACCCAGGACCTTCCTGCCATCTTTGAAGCCCTGGTGGATTTGGCCATCCATGTTTGCCTTCAGCAGTGTTGCAGAGGGAAGGGTTCCAGAGGGTCCCTGGGGGCACTGGGTGAGCTCCAAGCTCATCATCAGTCTACATTGCCCTGCCATTTGCCTCCATCTACAATTTCCATTCCAGAGCCCAAGGCTATGCATGTTGACCGTACCCGCCTGACGTCGACTGAAAGACAAAGGAGGATCAGTACCCGTTCCTGTCTGTACTGTGGCCAACCAGGACATTTCATCTCCACCTGCCCAGTAAAGCCAGTGCTCCTCAGTAGGACGAGGAGTACTGGTGAGCATGACCCCTGTCCGGCCCTCCTCGACACCATTCACTCTCATACCTGCTTCTCTGGAGTGTGGCATCCAACGGAGAGCAGTCTCCATCTTGGTCGATTCTGGTGCAGAGGGGTGTTTTATCGATTCCAGCTTGGCTGCCCAGTGGGGACTACCCACATCTGCTCTCCAGTCACCACTGGTGGCCAACACCTTGAACGGTCAGAGACTGGCTAACATCACCCATGTGACGGCCCCAGTGAGTCTCAGTTTATCCGGCAACCACCATGAACAGATAACCCTTTATGTTATTGACTCTCCTCAAGCTCCCATTGTCCTGGGCCATCCCTGGCTAGTCAGACGCAAACCCGTATTGACTGGCTCAGTTGCAAGATCATAGGCTGGAGCCCATTCTGTCACTCCCATTGCCTCCGCTGTGCTCAGATCCCTTTGTCTCCAAGCCCAGATCCCCCTGAGGAATTTCCAGACCTTACTGCCATCCCACCTGAATACATGGGCCTCAAGGCTGTGCTTAGCAAGTCCCGGGCCACTTTCCTGCTGCCTTAGCGTCCATATGATGGACCCATTGATCTCTTGCCTGGCACATCTCCCCCAAGGGGCCACCTGTATTCCCTGTCTGTACCTGAAACAGAAGCCATGAGTCCCAGACTGCAGGCATCATCCGGTCGTCTTCCTTTCCTGCTGGTGCCAGGATTTTCTTTGTTGAAAAGAAGGACGGTTCCTTGCATCCATGCATTGATTACTGGGGACTGAATGAAATCACTGTTAAGAACCGTTACCCTCTTCCGCTCATGACCTTGGCATTTGATCTACTACAAGGAACCTCAGTTTTCACCAAGCTTGATCTCCGTAATGCCCACCATCTTGTCTGCATCCGTGAAGGAGACGAGTGGAAGACTTCCTTCAACACCACCTCAGGCCATTTCGAGTATCTGGTCATGCCATTCGGTCTCACCAATGCCCCTGCCGTCTTCCAAGCCCTGGTAAATGACATTCTCAGGGCCGTACTGAACCAATTTGTTTTTGTGTATCTCAACGACATTTTGATTTTTTTCTAAGTCCCTTTCTGAACACACAGGTCACATCTGCAGAGTTTTCCAGTGCCTTCTGGAGGACCAGCTCTTTGTGAAGGCTGAGAAATGTGAGTTTCATCACAACACCGTCTCCCTCCTGGGGTATGTAATTTCAGGTGGTTCTATTCAGGTGGACCAACAGAAGGTCTAGGCGGTGGTCGAATGGCCCCAACCCTTGACTTGTTGGGAGTTACAATGCTTCTTGGGCTTCGCTAACTTCTATCACCGCTTCATCAGAAATTACAGTACACTGGCTGCACCACTCACTGTTCTTACCTCATTGGCTGTCAGGTTCTCCTGGTCCCCGGCTGCTGAAAAAGCATTCTCTGTCCTGAAGGAATGTTTCACCTCTGCCCCATCCTGATTCAACCTGACACTGACCGGCAGTTCATTGTGGAGACGGATGTGTCTGACATTGGAGTAGGAGCTGAGCTCTCTCAGCGCTTGGCCAAGGATGAGAAGGTACAACCCTGGGCCGCCTTCTCTCACCACCTAACTCCCACGGAGGGAATTACGATGTCGGAAACCGGGAGCTGCTGGCTGTGAAGCTAGCTCTGGAGGAGTGGAGGCATTGGCTGGAGGGAACCAAGGTGCCATTCTTAATCTGGACTGATCACAAGAATCTGGAATATATCCATACGGCCAAGCATCTCAACTCTCGTCAAGCTCATTGGTCCCTGTTTTTCTCAAGATTCAATTTTACTCTGTCCTTCTGCCCCGGTTCCAAGAATGGAAAACCTGATGCCCTCTCCCGAAGATATCCTTCCTCTGAAACCCCTGAGGTCCCCGATGTCATCCTCCCTGCTCACTGTCTCGTGGGTGCAGAGCAATGGGACATTGAATCCATGGTGCAAGCTGCTGAACAGAGTGAAGCAGCCTCTAGTCAATGCCCCGCTAACTGTGTTTATGTTCCCAGTTCTGTCCACAGTGGGATCGTTCTTCCTGGTTATCCTGTCACCCTGAAACCAAGCGTACTCAGGCCTTCATCAGTTGGTGGTTCTGATGGCCCTCCATGGGAGATGACATCTGCAACTTTGTCTCAGCCTGCTCAGTCTGTGTTCAAGGCATGAACTCTAACTGGTCACCTGCTGGTCTATTACAACCCCTGTCTATCCCCAGGAGACCCTGGTCCCACATTGCCCTGGATTTTGTCAACCAGTCTTCCCCCATCAAATGGTAACACCACCATTCTCACAGTAGTTGATCGTCTCTCCAAGACTATACACTTCATTCCTTTACCTAAACTCCTCTCTGCCAAAGAAACAGCCGAATTACTAGTACTGCATGTTTTTAAATTACATGGGTTACCTGTAGATGTTGAGTCAGACAGGGGCTCTCAATTCACATCCAGCTTCTGGAGGGCCTTCTGTAATCTTCTGGGTGCCTCCGTGAGTCTGTCTTCAGGATTCCACCCACAGACCAATGGCCAGGCCGAGCGGGCCAACCAACAACTGGAGACCGTATTGCAGTGTCTGGTCTCCCAGAACCTCTCCTTGCGGAGTCAGCAGCTACCCTGGGCCGAGTATGCCATAAAGTTTCATCCATACTTATCCACCAGACTGCCCCCCTTCGGGTGCTGCCTTGGCTACCAACCTCCACTGTTTCCTGCCCAGGAGGAGGAGGTTGGCATTCTATCTGCCGAGGCATTCATCCGCTGTTGTCAGCGGACGTGGAGACACACTCGCTCTGCCTTTCTCCGTGCCTCTGCTAGGATCAAGCATCAAGCTGACTGCCATCGCACCAAGAACCCCGTTACCGCCAGGGACAACATGTCTGGCTTTCAACCCGAGACCTACCCCTCAAGGTGGATTCCCGCAAGCTCACCCCCCCCCCCCCCCGCTTCATCGGCCCCTTTCCCATTGCTAAAGTCATCAGCCCTGCTGCTGTCCGACTCAAGCTCCCTCTACTCTCCGCCGCTTTCATCCCACCTTCCATGTGTTCCGCATCAAACCTTTCATGAGCCACCCCTGTGCCCTGTCCCCAAACCTCCGACCCTCCCCCACGGCTCATCAATGGGTCAGAGGCCTTCATGGTGCATCAACTGCTGGACGTTCATCGCCATGGCCTCCAGTCCCTTGTGGACTGGGAGGGCTACAGTCCTGAGAGGTGCTGGGTCCCTGCCCGTAACATCCTGGACCCCTCTCTCATCAGGAACTTTCATCACCAGCACCCAGCTCTACCTGCCGTGATGCCAGGAGGCATCTGTGTGGCGGGGGGGGGGGGCGTTACTGTCAGTACCTCCAGTTGAACTCCTGTCTATTTGTGTGTTTCCCCCTCGCTGTCAGTCTGTGGTTTTGTCTTGCCATGTGCTCCTGTCCCCGTTCCTGCTCCACTCCGGCCCCTGTATCACTGAGTACTCCGTCTCTCATCTGTTTCTCATTATTACCTGTTTTGCTGCCACTTCTGTCCCATTGTGCTCCACCTATCATCTGCTTCTCTGTTTATTGCTCAGTGTATTTCAGTCCTGTGTTTTCACCTGTTTGTTGCCAGGTTGTGCCAGTGAGTTTTCCTGAGCCTTTCCAGCACACTGCTAGAAGATCCATGTCACAGAAATAAGTTGGGTCTGTTTCCATGATATCAAAGTGTAAAGTTCAAAGTGAATTTATTATCAGAGTATGTATTTGTCACCATATACCCTGAGACTCACCTTCTTGTGGCCATTCACTGTAGACACAAAGAAAAACAATGGAATCAATTAAAAAAACAACACACAAACAACCAAGCTGCATAAGAAGGCAAACTGTAATTACTACACAAATTATATTGGGAACATGAGTCCTTGAAAGTGAGTCTATAGGAGGTGGGTGAAGTTATCCACACTGGTTCAGGAGCCTGATGGTTGTAAGGTAATAACTGTTCCTGAACCTGGTGGTGTGGGACCCAAGGCTCATTGTGGTGAGTGAAGTTATCCATGCCGATTCAGGAGCCTGATGGTTGTAGGGTAATAACTGTTCCTGAACATGGTGGGGGTAATTGAAAGCAGCTATTTAGCTCATTAATCCCACACAGTCACAGGGAGACAATGCAACCACCATATAGATAGTAGCAGAGGTCAGGGTTGAACGCAGGGGATAATGGGGCAACAGCTCTGAGCTGCCCCAATATCATGTCCGTCTTCCCACAGTACTGCAGTGTAGATTTGTTCTAGAGCAGGGGTTCCCAACCTGTGGTCCAGAGACCCCTTGGTTAATGGTAGCAGTTCATGGCATTAAAAAGTTTGTGTTCTAGTGTCTTTCGAGGGAAACCATTAGCCCTCATGGTGAAAGTATTGGAGCATTGTGTGGGGTTCTGATTGTCATACTACGGAGATGACACAAAGGAGATTCAGCAAGATATTGCCTGGATTGAAGGACTTCAGTTATGCAGAGAAATTGGATAGATTGGGTTTGTTTTCCCTTCCGTGGGATTTGAGGAGTGCACTGATGGATGTGGATAAAATTATGGGAGGCATAAGTAGAGTAGGTGCAAGATTAGTTGTTTTGTGGAACTAGTACCGTGCAATACTGTACACTGTATATCCAGGAAAAGTTGAGAATCAGGAACCTGAACTTCAAATACATCAGGGAGGGGGAGAGTTGCCTGGACACTGTATTTCAAACACGTTAGATTAACTACGGTACTTTAAATTTGTTCTGTGGCCAGGGACAAGAGGGTGTGAGTGAAGCAGGTAGGGGGATCCAAGAGGTGGGGCTGGAGGAGCTTTGGCTCTTGAGCTTGCCCAACAGGTCTGAGAGTGTTACTCCCTGACAGGACGAGCAACTGAACTGTGGCACTGAGTCATTCACAAGGCAGGGGGGAGAGAAAAGAAATCTGGTTGTAATTCTGGTTAGTATAGTCAGGGGAATAGATCCACGCTCAATAATTCCGGAACAGCTTCTTCTCCGCCGCCATCAGATTCCTGCATGAAGCCATTAGCACAACCTCATTATTTTTTGTAATTTATAGTGATTTTTACATCTCTGCACTGTACTGCTGCCACAAAACAACAAATTTCACAACACAAAAATGTTTACAAGGAATAATAATTTCAGCAAACATGAAAACATCTTGTAGTGCAGTTAGAAATTGTCGGGTATGACATTGTGGGCATCATGAGTCGCGGTTGAAAAAAGATCACAGCTGGGAGCTTAACATCCAAGGAATTACAAAGAAGAGAAAATCTGCAGATGCTGGAAATCCAAGCAACACACACAAAATGCTGGAGGAACTCAGCAAGCCAGGAAGCATCTATGGAAAAAAGTACAGTCGACATTTTGGCCCGAAGCCCTTCGGCAGGACTGGAGAAAAAAATGAGGAGTAGATTAGGAAGGTGGAGTGGGGAGGGGAGAGAGAAAGACTAGGTGATAGGTGAAACTTGAAAGGGAGAGGGATTTCCATTTCATGCACATCAGTTTCTTACCCCAACCACCCACCATGCTACCAGTGATAGGGTTCCTCTTGTCCTCACCTACCACCCAACCAGCCTGCATGTTTAGCACATAATTCTCTGAAACTTCCACCACCTCCAACTGGATCCCACCACCAAACGCATCTTTCCCAGCCCCCCACTTTTGGCTTTCCACAGGGATCGCTCCCTACACGACTCTCTTGTTCATTTGTTCCTCCCCATTGATCTCCCTCCTGGCACTTATCCTTGAAAGCGGAACATGTGCTACACCTGCCCCTACACCTCCTCCCTCACTACTATTCAGGGCCCCAGACAGTCCTTCCAGGTGAGGCAACACTTCAGCTGTGAGTCTGTTGGGGTCATCTACCGTGTCTAGTGCTCCCGGTGTGGCCTCTTGTATATCAGTAAGACCTGATGTAGATTTGGAGGCTGCTTTGCCAAGCATCTACACTCCATCTGCCAGAACACGCAGGATCTCCCAGTGGCCACCCATTTTAATTCCACTTCCCATTCCTGTTCCAGTATGTCCATCCATAGCCTCCTCCACTGTTGGGATATGGCCCCCCAGGTTCCTTCTAACTCTCTCCCGATGGCCCTCTGGTTCTTGATTCCCCAACATTGGGCAAAAGACTGAGGGCATTCACCCTGTCTATGCCCCTTATGATTTTATGCACCTCAGCCTCCCATGTTCCAAGGAATAAAGTCCTAGCCTGCCAAAATTTTCCATCTAATTCAGACCCTCTAGTCATGGCAGCCTCCTCATAAACCTTCTCTGCACTCTTTCCGAGTCAATGAACATCTTTCCTACAGCAGGGCGACCAAGAGTTATCCAAATGAGATTCCTACTCGTATCTCATCCAGTGCCGATTTGGTCACCCCACTATGTCGTATTTGAAGACCCAATAATGTGAAAAAGCCATTCTGATTATTCAAGTTAAAGATTACGTAGCTACTAGGTCATGGATTCTATCCCTAGGGAAGGATAAGTCTTGCCAGGTTTCCTCACGTAAACCTGACAAAGTTGGGTTAATTTTGTTTGTGTTTAAGGAACCGCTCCCTATATCAGACCACTTTGCTAGTTCCCATTTGACTCTGTGGGAAGTATATCAAAAAGAAGCCAATCAAGGCAATAATGTTGATTACTAAAAGGCAATAATGTTGATTACTAAAATAATGGTTTGGGGCTAAAAAACGATTACCCAACAAAGCAAAATGAGCATGTAACCCTGGACTAATTAACAACAGCAGAATTAATCTAATCTAACCACAGGTAATCACCATGACGTCTTTAGTCATATGTTATGTAACTTGTTGTTCATTTTCTAAGGCACGCGGCACTGTTTTGCAGTGCAACCTATTGAAGGTGAGAATTTATTCTGAAGAATGTTTTAAGTGTAAAGATCAGGTACTTAGATGCACAGCAGAACTCCAATGATCCACAGTTTTGACATTCCAATGGTCTGGTATCTGCCTTACTGGGTGATGTTTTACACTGTTTCCCATGTCCGTAGAATGGCTTCTGGAGTAGTTCCAGTGCTGAAAGACTCACTGAAGTTTTAAAGGGGAGAAGGCAGGTGAATAGAGTTGAGATGGAAAATAAATCAGTAGAGTAGGCTCAATGGATGAAATTGACTAATTCCACTCCTCTGTCTTTGGGTCTTAAGGTATCTCCTCGACTCTACTGAAGGACATGGTATTTTATTCCACCCTCTTGTTCTTCTGGTCCCTGACCTCTTCTGTGTTGTTGGCTTCAAGAAACACTTCCACATTGTCCATAGTGTGAATGGTCCAGTTTCCCCAAACTCCCTGGGAGATGCAACATGGTCTACCTGGAGGTGAACCCAACCCCCATATCCTTGCAGTAGATCATTTTCTTAACCAGCAAGAACCCTAATTTGACATTACTTTACATTTCATGGTCTCCTTTTTGTTGTTGTCTGAATAAGATATTAAACAGAGACAGAACATCTTTCATTGAAGGCAGTAAATTCCCAGCTCTCAATCATACCATGTGGTGCAAATCAGTTCTTAACGGTACTCTGTAAGACAGACAGACAGACACACACACACACACACACAAAGACATGTACAGACTTACTCTCACTCACTAACAGACACGCACACAAACTAACACTTGCACACACATTTGTACATCTGACAATAGACTCGAGTTTGACAAAGCCGTACAAACACACAGACACACTTTCTCACACACACGCACATGAATACATGCTGACTCTCTTTGAGAAACACACACACATGCATACATGCTTACATACATAGAGCTACAAACTAGCAAATTATTTCCCATGTTAGAGTAGTTGTCAACCAATACAATCAATACAGTCTCTTGCAATATTAGTGCTAAAAATGACAAATACCAAGGTGAACACAAACAAAAACAGTGACATTTTCTGTTGATATTGGATTATTCTTGAATATTATTCCAAGAACTCTGTCATTGCAAGACTTTAAGGAGGTTCCCAAAACTTCCTTGAAAAAGTAGGACCTGTCCACTGACAATTGGCAATATCTGGCAATTGAACATTCGAAGTGGAGAAGGAGCATGCAGGGTGGTACTGAGAACCTCTAATTCATGTGTTAGGTGCAGACAGAAGCCCTAATCCAACTACCCAGCACTCACCCCATCTGCCACCTCCTGTGCATTTCACAATGGTCTCATCTGCCATTTCAGAACTCACAAAACCAACATGGAAGTTAGTAATTTTCAATACCAAGGCAAAAAGAGAGGAAAAGGAAAAGAGAAGGAATTGAGGATTTCTGCCAGGACCATCCAAAACTTTGTGATTTATAGATGAGATGTGTCAACTCTAGCCAAGTGTACTCAAGGCACTTTCAAACGTTGCTGGCATCAAATTCAGGTAACTGTTCTCCGACCAAAGGAAATAACATCCTCATTAATCTGCTTAAAGGGACACTGTCACAGTCTTTAAAAAATGAGAAGTTGCAGGCTACAATTTTTGTTTACCTCTCCCAGGAAATAACTGACTGCTTGTGTGTGAACAACACTGTGAGCCACTATGCTTTCTAATTGCAACTTGTATGGATATTTGGTTTCATTCACACAACTCTAACTAGTATTTCTTATTTTTCTTAACCAAATAGTAATCTGCCAATTTTCATTTTTGAAATGTTGAGGGAGAGGTGTTCCAACTATATAGTGTGAAATAACACTTTTCAATTTTATTCTGGGCCAGCTTGGCTCTGAGTTTATATTACCTCCCAGAACAAGTAGTCCCACTCCAGCTGTCCCACCGAATATTTTACACGTAGTCCCACTCCAGCTGTCCCACTGAATACATTACAAGTAGTCTCACTCCAGCTGTCCCACTGAATACATTACAAGGAACAAATTATTGGAGGAGCTCAGCGGGTCAGGCAGCATCTGTGGAGGAAAATGGACAGCCAATGTTTCGGATCAAGACCCTTCAGATGGCCACTATGAAGAAGTGAGAGAGAAGAGCTGGGGCAAGAGATGGCAGGCGAATCCAGGTGAGAAAACGTAGTATGCAGGATGAGTATAGAAAGATGCAGATAGCAATAGACACGGGCGGGGGGGGGGGGGGGGGGAGATGGGGGCAACTAGGGGCTGCAGATGATGAAATCTGACAAAGGAGGGTGGAGTATGGAATCAAAGATGGAGGATTGGAGGGCAGATAGGAATAGTGGGGTTAGAGGAATCCAGAGGGAGGAGTGTGTGTTTCATGGGCAAATGGAGTGGATGAAAGAGGGCCAAAACAGAGTGATTGAGAGCTGGCTGAGAGTGTACAAAGCACTGGGTATATCAAGAGGAGTGATATAGAGGGGGAGCAGATTAGATGAAATAGTAGAATTCTGGATCCTGCTGTAATGGTGCAGAATATGAAGAGCTGTCCATCGCTGACAACCTTGCCATTCCTTTAGGATTTTTGTCTGCGTTTTTACGAGGCCAAGTCGCTAGCTTGACACTCAACCCAGCACTGATGGGAAGCGTGTAAGGAGCTGGCCAGATTCGACCTGGGGCCACTCACCTCGAAGTTCTGTGCAGATGCCGCAATACCACTGGCCAGCTAGCAGCCTCCTGTACTCTCATTTTATCTTTTTTTAAAATTTCTTGTTGATCTTTTCTGCTTCAAGCAAGGTAAAGCTCTCCTGAAGTGCAGTGCCAGACACTTTACTGCAATTGAACAGGTCAGACACGATCCATGTGGATTTCTACAGTATCCATCTATCTACTTTAGAAGCCTTACAAATGTACAGAAACCTTAGTGCCTCACTACTACCAGTTTAAGAACAGTTATTACCCCACAACCATCAGGCTCCTGAACCAGTGTGAATAACTTCACTCACCACAACTCTGAACTGATTTCACAACCTACAGGCTTACTTTCACGGACTTTCAGATTCAGAATCAGAATCAGGTTTATTATCACCAGCATATGTCATGAAATTTGTTAACTTGGCGGTAGCAATACAATGCAATACATGATAAAACAGAAAAAAATAAGTAAGTCATTACGCAAATTTAAAATAGTGCAAAAACAGAAATACAAAAAAATGAGGTAGCGTTTACCAGTTCAACGTCCATTTAGGAATTGGATGGCAGAGGGAAAGAAGCTGTTCCTGAATCGTAAAGTGCGCATCTTCAGGCTTCTGTACGTCCTTCCTAATGGTAGCAATGAGAGGAGGGCATGTTCTCCATAATGGGAGTCCTTAATGATGGACGGTGCCTTTCTGAGACACCACTCCCTGAAAATGCCTTGGATTCTACGAAGGCTAGTATCCAAGATGGAGCTGACTAATTTTACCACTTTCTGCAGCTTCTTTCAGTCCTGTGCAGTAGCCCCTCTTCCCACACCAGACGGTGATGCAGCCAGTCAGAATGCTTTCCACAGTACATCTGTAGAAGTTTCCAAGTGTTTTAGGTGACAAGCCAAATCTCCTCAAACTCCTAATGAAATATAGCCACTGTCTCACCTTCTTTATAGCTGGATTGATATGTTGGGACCAGGTTAGATCCTTAGAGATCTATGTCCTCTAGTTTGTCACACCAGTTGCTGAGGTATTCTGTTGCTCTGTCAGAAGCCTGGACAAGGTGGAAGCCCAATGAAGATGTTCCTCCAGTAGCATAACAACTGGAGTTTGCATGTTCTCCCTGTCACTTCATGGGTATCCTACAGGTGCTCTGGTTTCCTCCCACATCCCAAAGATGTGCGGGTCGGTAGGTTGATTAGCCACTGTAAATTGCCCTGAGTGTGCAGTTATCTGGTAGAATCCAGGGAGAGTTGATGGGAATGTGGGGACAATAAGTTTGGATTCCATTGTTGAAAACAGGAGGTTGACTGTCAGCACGGACTCGATCAGCTGAAGGACTTGTCTCCATGCTGTATTCATGCCAAGGAGACACTGTATGAGAACAGATTGTACAAGCATAGACTGTGAGGCACTTCATCTCATGGACACAACCTAGTTGGATTAAAAACCCTTGCCATTTATATAGGGATTTCAATTCATTTGGGCAGTCTGATGCACCACTGCCTAAGTCTGTAGAAAGCTCACAGACCCCTATCTGCTTTCTCTGAGGAGATACAAAAGTCTGCAGATGCTGGAATCTGGAGCAACACACACCTTCCAAACCCATCACCTCTACCAGCTGGAAGGACAAGGGCAGCAAAAGCACAGGGAACACCACCAGCAACTGGAAGTTGCCCTCCATGCAACATGCTGAAGGAACGCCAATATATTTCCAAATCAGATACCATCGTAACTTGGAAATGTATCAGTGTTCCTTCATCACCACCATCAACTCCCTCCCTAACAACACTGTGGTCTACCACACCTCAGAACTGCAGAAGTTCAAGAAGGCAGCTCATAACCACCTTCTTCACGGCAATTCATTGCTAGCTCAGCTTGCAAAGCCCGCATGCCCCGATGAATTTACAAAAACCATCTTTACTGTGTCTCCCAGTTGTTCACCACACTAGCAGGACAACTGCTCAAACACCCTGTCAAACATACAGTATAATAAATGTGCCCCCAAATGCACATGCAGAATAGAATTAGCTTCCAAGGCACAGGGGAATTGCCCTTTAAACAACATTTCTACTGTGGTGTGTTTTTTTCCCCTAAATCTATCATGATGTGTGACTAACTACCCACCCTCCCCCTCAACTGGTTTCACCCATCGCCTACCAGCATGTGCTCCGCCTCCCCTCACCTCCTTATTCTGACATCTGCCACCTTCCTTTCTCATCCTGATGAAGGCTCTTGGCTGGAAGTGTTGACAGTTTATTCCCTTCCTTAGATGCTGCATGACCTGCTGAGTTCCTCCAGCAGTTAGTGTGTTGCAAAGTTCCCTAACCAGGGCTTCAATTAAATTTTGGATGATGATCAACGAGAGGTACAGTTTTGCAAAGTGGACTGTGTGATCGAGCGTTCTGCCTCACACTCACACACAGAAATATTGCAGTTCACCAGTAAAATACATCAACATTGTGCCATGTGAGTTAGTACTTTATTTTCTATGACCTAGACTCGTGGCTGAATTCCCACTAGTTCTGTTCTCCAACACTTGCAGACTCCACCTGGGGTCAGGTCCGAACCTGGCTCAGTGGAGCTATGAGGCAGCAGCTGTCCCTGTTCCTTGCCAAACATGAAAAGAGGTTACTGAGCTCATGATGGTTCCAGAACTGGGTGAGACGGAGGGTGAACCGGAGACACCTCTTTCTCCCTCATCAGGGGGAGCGAGCCTGTGGCATGTCGAATACCGGTTCTTTGGGGTCTGTGTCTTTGCTGCACACTTGAGTGTTTGGTGGTGGGTGCCGCTGATTTTTTTGCTGGTGCGGAAGGGGGGATTGTTACTTTGCTGCTGCTTACATGCAGGAGGGGGGAGCTGGGGGGCTTTGGGGTTCTAACATTTAACTGTCATCATTCTTTTGGACGCATTTCGGGATGTATATTGTATACATTTCTGACATTCCCTTTGAAACATGTACAAAATTGGGCATGATTAAACACACCCAAAGACCGGTGAATACAGTGCAGTCCATCACAGGCAAAGCCCCCGCACCATTGAGCACATCTAGAAGGAGCAATGCCATGAGCAAGCAGCAGCCATCATTAAGGACTCCCACCATCCCAACCATGTGCTCTTCATCAGTCAGAAGGCCCAAAAGCCTTAGGTCCCTCACTATCAGGCTCATGAACAGTTATTACCCTTCAACCATCAGGCTCATGAACAGTTATTACCCTTCAACCATCAGGTTCATGAACAGTTATTACCCTTCAACCATCAGGCTCATGAACAGTTATTACCTTCAACCATCAGGCTCATGAACAGTTATTACCCTTCAACCACCAGGCTCATGAACAGTTATTACCCTTCAACCATCAGGCTCATGAACGGTTATTACCCTTCAACCATCAGGTTCATGAACGGTTATTACCCTTGAACCATCAGGTTCATGAACGGTTATTACCCTTCAACCACCAGGCTCATGAACGGTTATTACCCTTGAACCACCAGGCTCATGAACAGTTATTACCCTTCAACCATCAGGCTCATGAACGGTTATTACCCTTCAACCATCAGGTTCATGAATGGTTATTACCCTTCAACCACCAGGCTCATGAACAGTTATTACCCTTGAACCATCAGGCTCATGAACAGTTATTACCCTTCAACCACCAGGCTCATGAACAGTTATTACCCTTCAACCATCAGGCTCATGAACAGTTATTTCCCTTGAACCATCAGGTTCATGAACAGTTATTACCCTTCAACCATCAGGCTCATGAACGGTTATTACCTTTCAACCATCAGGTTCATGAACAGTTATTACCCTTCAACCATCAGGTTCATGAACAGTTATTACCCTTCAACCACCAGGCTCATGAACAGTTATTACCCTTGAACCATCAGGCTCATGAACAGTTATTACCCTTGAACCATCAGGCTCATGAACGGTTATTACCCTTCAACCATCAGGTTCATGACAGTTATTACCTTTCAACCATCAGGCTCATGAACAGTTATTACCCTTCAACCATCAGGCTCCTCAGCCAGTATGGATAACTTCACTCACCTCAACACTGAACTGATTTCACAACCTGCACACTCACTTTCCAAGTCTTGACAATTCATGTTCTCAATATTATAATTTTGTTTTACCTGCACATTGGTTGTTGCCAGTCTTTGTTTATGTGTAGTTCTTCATAAATTCTATTACACTTATTTTCCTGTAAATACTTACAAGAAAATTAATCTCAATGTGGTATATGGTGACATATATGTGCTTTATTAATAAATCTACTTTGACTTTGGCAGAAAGATTCTCCCACAGAAGATGGTCATAAAAAAAACATTTACCTACTGTCATCTTAATTAGTTCCTTTTAGAAAAGGTGCTGGATAGTAACATCATAGTGTACATCATTCTACTCAGAATCAGAACTAGAATTAGAACCCCTTCAGGAATATCACCAGCATATGTCATGAAATTTGTTCACTTAGCAGCAGCAATACAATGACAGAGAATAAATGAATAAATTATAGTAAGTATATATGTATATTAAATAGTTAAATTAAAAACAGTAGTGCAAAACAGCTCCTTGTCTTGGATACTACGGAATCTAGTACTCATGTTGGAGTGGACAACTCACAGTAGATCCTTTCACTCCTGTACAGTAGTGCAGGGGAGGGGGCTCAAACCAGACAGTGATGCAGCCAGTCAGAATGTTCACCCTGCTGAATCTCTAATGGACTTTATAATTTCTTCAGTGCGCTGACTGCATTTGTATTTACAACACCAGGTTCATTGAACATCAAATCTTAGTGAGAACTTCATTGCTACGTTCACTCCCCAATTAGTGCAGAAGGTGCAACAGATATTTTATTGGGAGTTTTGGTGCAAGCTAATTTGTTACTCAGTACTGCTGGATTAGGATTAATGTACCCAATCCTATTTTGTTGTTAACTTTGAACAGTATTGTTAACTTGTCCTGGGATATAGAGATAGAGAGATTGAGATTACTGTCCTCTGATAAATAATCCTGAAATATTAATTCTCTCCACAAACGTCGTTGGACTGTCGAGTGTTTCCAACATCTTCTGCTTTTCTAGCAGCGCCTGAGGTTGATACTTCCAGTGAGATGGTGGACAGCTGTCGTGGTACCAGACCCAGGTCACTTCAACAGGGCTCTGGGATTGTTATTCAATCCCATCCAGTTCACCAAAATTTCTTCAATAAAGCCAGTTCTAATATCTACAGAGAAATCATCGCAAACTCCATGTTGTCGATACCAGAAACCGGGACAGGAAATGTGATTGTGTACTATTCAAAAACAACGTCCTCAACCCGAGCTAGAAACCTTTCCCAACATCTTAAAGATCCACAGCAGCAGCATGCTTAGACTTGCTTGTCAATGGGAAACCTTTGCTAGCTGACAAAGCTCCACACGAGAACAATTCCATTTTCTTCACGAACGTCTGATGAACCAGGTACTGCCGCATAGCGTGAAACACAGACCTCCACTGAACAATCCACAGGCATGGACGAACAATGTGGATCACCAATATTTCATTCAAAGTTGCACTGATAATGTTGCCTAGCTGGGTAACAAAACGTCTGTAAACTAACAAGTCAGCTCACCGAGCCACTCCACAACCCGAGCTAGAAATCTTTTCCAACACCTTAACGATCATGAGATATACTTAACATGCAACGAGGTAGCAGGTGACAACCTTTAAATTCCTTTGTGTGCTAGTATCAAAAGATGTGTGAATACAGCTTGGAGGGAGGTGGATAGTGAGAGGTGTGTTGTTAAAATGCATAAGATCACGAGGGCTTCAACAGTGTTGATGTGGACAGAACGTTTCCTCTTGCAGGAGAATCCACATCTAGGGGTCACTGCTTAAGAATAAGGTGTTGCCCAGTTATTCTTCCTCAAAGGGCAGTGGAAGCTGAAGCTTTGGATATCTTTGCAGCAGAGGGAGACAAATTCTTGACAAGCAGATAAATGGGGGCAGGGAATGAGAAGTTACTGAGTTCTCCCCCGCCACTGTAGCGGAGAGGTTAGTGTAATGCTATTACAGACCCAGCGACAAGAGTTCAATTGCGCCAATCTGTAAAGTCTGCACGTTGTCCCTGTGGGTTTCCTCCCAGTGCTCTAGTTTCCTCGCACATTCCAGACGTACCAGATGGTAGGCTAATTGGCGATGTGGGTGTAATTGTGCGGCTATGGCCTGTTACCATACTGTATCTCTGAAGAAATAAAACGTGGAACTATCCCTCATGATGCCATTAGATGCTGGAGGAGGCCTTCTGTCATAATATCTCAGTTTGACCTTACTGTGAGCTGCCATTACTCCTTACAATCATTGACAGGGTCCTCCCAAGCCCCAGGGCCTCTCAAAGTGCTTTGTAGCACACAAGTCCTTTCGTACAACTATCACCCTTGTGTTTCAGGGGAAGACAGCAGTCCCCCTTACACACAGTAAATACCGTATCCACAAAGAGCAATAACAAACAGGAGAAAATCTGCAGATGCTGGAGATTCAAAACAACACAAAGAACGCTGGAGGAACTAACAGCATCTACGGACAAGAGGAAACACTCAACGTTTCGGGCCGAGACCCCACAGAACAATGAGATGAACTACTTTCGGCTTCTGTGGCGGGAAAATATTTTGATATAAACAAATGCGAAATTTTGGTTGTTTTCTAAGATATGAGTGCTTGTGTCAGAAGGTATGAAGACAGTTTCATTTATATCCATGTAGTGGTAACTGTGCATATCTGCATTCAGGTAGACGTTAAGTATTTGTGGGCAGTCTTGATGTGAATTATGATTACTGACCTGGTAACATCTACCTTGCGCAAACCTTCGACAACTGCTGGCTATCGACTTCCTTTGTGATTTATCGATGCTGCAGAGACCTTTCCCCCGCCCACTACACTTCCACGGGCACATGACGAGAGGGGGGGGGGGGCGTGACTGTGCGTGGGATTTCTGCTGCCCGGCGCGCCCGCGTGCCCGCTCGCTCGCTCGCTCCCGGCGGGCCCCAGTGCGCGTGCACCCTGGGGGACCGCCGCCTGCCCAGCGTGCGCGACCTCCTCGCTCACTCACTCTCTCCTCCCACGTCCAGTCTCTCCCCCGCTCCCGGCGCCGTCGAGAAGCCATGTCCGTGCAAAGCCACCGGCTGCCCCTGGGATTAATCGAGTTGTGAAAGTGAACATCGGAGCGCGGGCTGTCGTGATAGAGAGCGGGAGGGCTTTCCCTCAGCCGAGTGCCGAGGGGGGAGAGTGAGTGGGCGCCGAGTGCCCCCTTCTCCTCCTCCCGCAGCCCCGCGCAGCCCCGCGCCGCGCCGCTCCGCTCCGCTCTCCCCTCATTGTTTTGTCTGCTCGTAGCTGCAGCCGCCGCGCGGGAGAGGAGCGAGCGAGCGAGCGAGCGGACAGCCAGCCAGCCGCACACTAGTGGCCTGCGTTCGCCCCGGTGCTTTCCCCCCACCCTCTACTGTTTGTGGATGTACAAAGATGGAGACGGGCATGGATAAGGAATGCGGAGCCCTCGGTGGGCTCTTTCAGGCGGTCATCAATGACATGAAGGTAGGATCCCAGTCCGGCGCTCTCCATTGCATTGCCCTTGGCTGTAGAGCTGGCAACAAATAAATGAAATCGCTCGCCTTTCTCTCTAAATATTGTTTTTAATTAAGCCTGTCATCCGTGTAAACTGAGGGAGCAATTTCCTCCGGAGATCTGATGCAAGTAAATACCGGGGGGGGGGGGGGGGGGAGAGGTGACAGTAAATCAGAGCTTAATGTAAATATAACATGTTTTGTATTGCAGCCGTTTAGTTGCAACTGCATCCTGTAGTGAGATAGGCGCTTTTCAATAAATGTGGAAGATTGAATCTTGTGAATGCGTGTACAGAGTATTGTGAGGGAGTCGGGTTACAGATTACAAATATCTGTGAACAAAATAGGGGAATAACATTCTGCCCCAGTGTGTGAAGGAGGAGTGTGTGTATGTGAGGGCAGTCACTGGAACCAGAGCTCAGAGCGAGGGAATGCGGGCCGGGGTAAATTATTACACCGCACTATCGGTACGACAAATGTAGGGGAGGAGTGCGTGTTACTGTCGCTAGATTGCTGTGTATGCCAGTTTTCCATCTGTGTATCCAAATTTGAAATTGACTTGGTTAGGGGCGGGTGGGGGGGGGGGGGGAGGGTCATTTAAAGCTTCAGCATTTCCACTGATCCATGAAATGTTGTTGGAAGAGGGCGGAGCGATGTCAAAAATACAGCTCCTTGCTTCTTCTCTCCGATCCAGGAAAAAGCTGGCTTCGGAAGCACTGCAGGTCGCTGCTTTCTCATGGTGTGTGGAGAATCCAGACGCGGTTCAGTCACTGCAACCATGCGTGTTTATAAAACACTTCACGGGGATGCTACAATACCAATTAATTTTAAAGTGGTTTTAAATTCCGACCCCCCCCCCCACACCCCGTCTTGACTGAACGCTGAATTAAGAGTTGGGCTTAAACCGGTTTTATCTGCAGAAGATGATCAAATCTTACTTTATTTTTGGGAAAACTGACTAACTGTTTAGTAGCTACCACAAAGTATTTTTATTTAGGAATGGACACCCTTTTGCCGCTGCATCCTGGTATTTAAATACTAAAAAACAAAGATAAGGCAGTGATAGGACTATTTTTCTTGCAGAAGTGTGTCTGAGAGGAAACAGTACCCTTTACACTGACCTTGGCATGCACTCTCACGTTTTGTTGCCCCAAGCCAACGATGCCCTTTATTCCTAGCAAGGCCACTCCTGGGACTATTGACAGGATTGTGCAATTGATTAAAAAGAAGCCCCGTTCTGTGCACAGAGGGCATGGTTGTTGCCAAGTGACCTGCTTTGGATCAACTGCAAATTGAGACTGTTCCATACTTACAAAACAACAGTCAGAATTTTGCAAAAGAGATTTATGTGCTCCAGACGCAAACGTTATGGATTCTGTCCGTGTGGTTTTGGGTTTATGTGAGAAATCTCCATGAGACAGCAGTGGGGTGGATGTGGGGAATTGTACTGGTGGACACAGGTTTGTCAGGTTACCAAGCGAGGTGTCACGGCAGTACAATTGCGATAAGTCTGAAAATAACACTGTTCCTGTGACTGGACCCTGCATTGCTGCTGCCCATTGTTTTCCTGGTGTTTCTCTACCACACAGTACTGTTGGTAATTATGGGGCTAACGAATGGCAGCGCTGATGTGTCCCGGACTGTTATAGAAACTGTTGACCATGGAATTAATTTGCAATACAGTTAGTGTGATGGCATTACAAGCACAGGCGACATGGGTTCAATTCCTGCTGCTGTCTGTAAGTTGCCATGCTTTAATTATAAATAGATAAGTGATAACTCAAACCCAGCATGGCAAAAGATTATGTTTGGCCCATTCCAAATTGCCCTTGAGGAATTGGAGAGGGCAAAGTGGTGAGTTGGCTTTTTGAACTACAGCAGTGCTGGTGAAGTTTGCTTCCAGAGAGCAATAGGAGAAGACGTTCTAGGATCTAGACCTTGTCGTGACGAAGGAAGAGCAATGGATCTCCAAGTCAGTTTAGTGTTGCACAAGTTTGAAGTGCAAGCAAAGTGACATCTTGTTTCCATTATGGAGGGGCTGGCGGAGACCCATATTACGTACAGGACTGGCCTTTCCATCCAACGAAGGATCACTTGCTGTAGAAGTGCAGTTGAGATCTGCCAGATTAATCCTGGGGTTTGCTTTGCAAGGAGAGATTCAGAAGACTTATCCTAGGCAAAAGCAAAGTGATCTCATTGAAAGACACAACATTCTCAGAGCTTGAGTGGGTAGCTGTGGAGGTGATCTCTCCACTTGGAAGTCTAGAATTATAGGTCACAGTCACCATTCAGGGCAGAGACAAGGAGAAACCTCTTCATCTAACGCATGATGATTCTTTTGGAATCCCCTCCTGAAGAGGGCTGTGGCAGTTCAGTCACTGAGGTTGTTCAGTTCACGTTGGAATACTGAGTAAATGCAGTAAAGTGGCCCTGATCAGCATTGATTGCATTAATGGTGAAGAACGCAAAAGAGGCTGAATGGCATCTCCTTCTCTTTCTTGTGCTCCAAACTGTGATGAGTTCTGGGCTGGTGTGGGTCCTTGACATTACTACAAAAAAGACAGCCGTCGCTTGACCATACCATCAGTATCAGCTTCCATCGCTGCTGTTGACAGTGGGCAGGAGAGTAATCAGCCTCGTTGCTTGTTTTTATGGATGGTGTTTCTGGCCAGAACATTGAACCATAGAACATTACAGCACAGAAATGGGCATTTTGGCTCCTCTTGGCTGTGCCGAACCATTTTTCTGCCTAGTCCCACTGACCTGCACATGGCCCATATCCCTCCATACACCTCTCATCCATGTACCTGTCCAAGTTTTTCTTAAATGTTAAAAATGAGCCCACTTTTACAACTTCATCTGGCAGCTCATTCCACACTCCCACCACTCTCTTTGTGAAGAAGCCCCCCTCCCCCAATGTTCCCTTTAAACTTTTCCCCTTCACCCTTAACCCATGACCTCTGTTTTTTTTTCTCCCCTAGCCTCGGTGGGAAAAGCCTGCTTACATTCACTCGATCTATACCCATCATAATTTTATATACCTCTATCAAGTCTCCCCTCATTCTTCTACATTCCAGGGATTAAAGTCCTAACCTAATCAACCTTTCTCTGTAACTCAGTTTCTCAAGTCCCAGCAACATCCTTGTAAACCTTCTCTGCACTCTTTTAACCTTATTAATATCCTTTCTGTAATTTGGCGACCAAAACTGCACACAATACTCCAAATTTGGCCTCACCAATGCCTTATACAACCTCACCATAACATTCCAACTCTTATACTCAATACTTTGATTTATAAAGGCCAATGTACCAAAAGCTCTCTTTACTACCCTGTCTACCTGTGACGCCACTTTTAGGGAATTTTGTATCTGTATTCCTAGATCCCTCTGTTCTACTGCACTCCTCAGTGCCCTACCATTTACCTTGTATGTTCTACCTTGGTTTTTCCTTCCAAAGTGCAATACTTCACACTTGTCTGTATTAAACTCCATCTGCCTTTTTCCAGCTGGTCCAGATCCCTCTGCAAGCTTTGAAAACCTTCACTGTCCACTACATCTCCAATCTTTGTATCATCAGCAAATTTGCTGATCCAATTTACTGCATTATCAACCAGATCATTGATATAGATGACAAATAACAATGGACCCAGCACTGATTCCTGTGGCACATGACCAGTCACAGGCCTCCACTCAGAGAAGCAATCCTCCACTACCATTCTCTGACTTCTCCCACTGAGCCAATGTCTAATCCAATTTACTACCTCTCCATGTATACCTAGCGACTGAATCTTCCTAACTAACCTCCCATGCGGGACTTGTCAATATTAGTAGATGTTGGTGTTGTGATTATCTAAGCACAGCTTATCAGGGTTGTGGCTAGATTTGGAGCGCAGTTCTTTGGTGCCACAGTTCAACGTTGTCTAGATCTGTAACCTTTGCGGTGCTCTCCACCATATCTTGATTCCACATAGAATGAATCAAATTGGCTAGAGATAGTAACTAACACACAGACACAGTGCTGGAGGAACTCAGCAGGCTAGGCAGCATCTATGGAAAGAGTCAACGATTTGGGCCGAGACCCTTCAGCAGGACTGGAGAACAATAGATCAGGAGTTGGGAAGGAGGAAGAAACACAAGGTGATAGGTGAAACTCTGAGGGGAGGAGGAGTGAATTAAAGAGGAGCACTAGAGCGAGGCGATGGGCAGGCAAGGAGATGAGGTGAGGGAGGGAAAGGGGGGTGGGAATAGAGGGGGGCACATTACCGGAAGTTTGAGAAATTGATGTTTATGCCATCAGGTTTGAGGCTACCCAGACTGAATATAAGATGTTGCTCCTCCAACTTGAGTGAGGCCTCATTGCGACAGTGGAGGAGGACATGCACTGAGATGTTGGACTGGGAAGTGGAATTAAAATGGGTGGCCACTAGGAGATCCTGCTTTTTCTGGCAGACAGAGCTTAGGCGCTTGGTAAAGTGGTCTCCCAATCTGCGTTGGGTCTCAAGAGGCCACACCAGATACAACAGACTCACAGGTGAAGTGTCACCTCATCTGGAAGGACTGTTTGGGCCCTGAGTGGGGGAGGAGGTGTAGGGGCAGGTGTAGCACTTGTCCCATTTGCAAGGAGGGAGATCAATGGGGAGGGACAAATGGGCAAGGGAGTCGCATAGGGAGAGATTCCTACGGAAAGCTGTGTCGGGTGGGGGAGGGAAGCGTGTGCTTGGTGGTGGTATCCCGATGAAGATGGCGGGAGATGTGGAGAAATATTTGCTGCACACAGAGGCTGGTGGGGTGAAGGTGAGGATAAGAGGAGCCCTGTTCCTCTTGAGGTCGTGGGTGGAAGGGGGTGAGTGCAGACGTGTGCAAAATCGGATATGGTGGAGGAAGGGAAGCCCTTTTCTTTGGCTAGGGATAGTTTTCTGTGATGATGCTGATCTTGGGAGGAAAACAAGGTGGATCACCGCTCTACACTCTGACTAAGGCTACGTCCACACTAGACCGGGTAATTTTGAAAACGCCGGTTTCGCGTAAAAACTATGGGGGTCCACACTATGTATTTTAAAAAATATCTCTGTCCACATTAAAAGGGATATTTCGGCGAATCTCCTCCTACTGCACATGTGCAGGACACATCTACCGAAACCAAGCAACATGTTTGGTGTTGAATCTCGCCGTGAAAGACTTGCTGCGTGTTTGTCCAGTTACAGACTAGAAAAACTTAAACGATGGACTCGCGCAGGAGGACTTAAAAGTAAAAAAGCAGATACTGGAGCGTATGGAGGCAACTGACAGAGAGTTCACGGACAGTATGACCCGGCTGACGACGAACATTGAAAAACTGACTGTTACATTAATAAAGCTTCTTGTTAAATGTATAAAACATGTCTGCATCAGTGTTATCTTGTATTTCCATACAATGTTACATTAGGCTGTTACACATCTATTGTCAGAGAAATACTTGCATAAATAGGTAAACCATCTTCATAGGAGCAAGGACAGAAAACGGCAAAGTGAGTATACTTATTTACAGTAAGTTACGAGTCAAAGTATTTGATGAGTACATTTCTAACTCTTCCGGCTTCAGTCTCGTTGCCGTCTGCTCTGAAATTGTTAGATTGAGTTCAAGAAGACAATGAAATGGCGCGCTGCCGTCACCATCTGTTCTGGCACGTCACGACAGCATTTTTAGATTTCTCCGGTTACCCCGTCCGCACTGCTCCGGCCAAGCGGTGTTTTCAAAATTACACACTCTGGAGAGCATTTCTGAAAATCTCCAGTTTCAGGGGATGAAAACGCCATTTTAGTGCGGAAGGGGGGTACAAACGAAGAGAAAAAGCTTTGGTTACGGATTTATCTGGTGTAGTGTGGACATTGCATGAAACTGTTTACAGGATCTTCAGCCTTTGTTTGGTGCTGGGCCTGGTATCACTAGAATGCTCTAGGTCCACCACCTCCCTCTTGCTGTTTAATTACACAGCAGTTCACACCGAGATGTTGCAGCTTCAGTATGCTGCCATCTTATTTTGTTTCCAAATGCCTGGTGTCACCATTCATGCAAGCCCCTGCTGCCTTTTTTTGGAGCCATGGTGAACCCACCTTTCCACCCCAGACTGATGGATGCATTGAGGGAAATACCAGACCACGCGGGTTCAGATTAACACACTAAATAATCCCTGTTTCAACTCAGTGTGCGAGCCAACGATTCACCACACTGACTTTGTAGTATATATAGAGCTTGACAAAGTGGTGGTGGCACTAGCTTTCACACTCGCTTTCAAAATAAAGAGCCACAGAGTCACAGAGTTGAATAGAAAGGCCCTTCTGCCCAACTTGTCCATGCTGACCATGATGTTTTTCTCGGCCAATCGCATCTGCCCACATTAGATCCAAATCCCTCTATGACTCCCCTATCTAAATATCTTTTTAGATGCCTTTTAGATTCTGTAATTGGTTCTGTCTCCACCATATCTGGCAGTTCCCTCCATGTATACATCATCCACTGTGTAATAAAACTTCCCCCTCAACCTCCTTTAATTTTGTTCCCTCTCACCTTAAATCTGTGCCCTCTAGTTTTAGACTCCCCTACCCTGGGAGAAGGACTCAGACCATCTTTTTTTAAGCCTCTCACATCCTACAAGGTCACCCCTCAGCCTTCTATGCTGTCGTGAGGGGGAAAAATGGCAAGTTGAGTTCCCACCATTCCAGTTTGGATGTCACCATTCTTCCCTCGTCTGTGGATCAAAGTTATGGAAATTGTCTCCATAATGCTATCTGTAGGAGAGTCTTCATTTAGGAAAACCCTCATCAGGGTCAAATGGGGATGAGGAAACGACTATTAATATCTACCTTGAAATAATATTTCCTTTTGTTGCTCCTGGTTTATTTGGAAGCATAAAGCTGTGGAAAGCATTTACACGATACTGACCGTGGTTTACAGTGACATCAGTCGGAGACTTGGAGAAGGCTGACTACTTTGACTGTTCCAGGGAAGAATGCCAGCGGTTTATGGCTGTTCCATTCACAATCCTTAAGAAAAATTGAACATTGCGCTCTTTGTTGTAGTAACTTTGGCAGCACTGAAGTTGGCTGCATCAGTAGAATCAGAGGCTTGCTTCATTATTACTTATTTATGTGATGAGGGCATCACTATGCATCCCTAATTTCCCCAGGGAAGGTGGGGGTGAGCCATCTCCTTGAACTGCTGCCATCCTCCTGGTGAAGGATCAGCTTCAAACGGTGCTGCAGGGAGAGAGTTCTGGGATTTAGATCTAATAAAGTGCACAACAGCTCTGCCCATCATCAAGGACATCTACAGGAGGCAGTACCTCAAGAAGCTGGCATCCCTCATTAAGGATTTTCACCATTCAGTACATGCCCTCTCCTCGTCATTACTATCAGACAGCCTGAAGACCCGTACTCACTCAATGGTTTAGGAAGAGCTTCTTCCCCTGTGCCATCAGATTTCTGAACAGTCCATCAACACCACCACCTTACTACTCCTCTTTTGCACTATTTTATTTACTTATTGTAACTTACAGTGATTTTTAATGTCTTTGCACTCTATTGCTGCTGCAAAACAACAAATGTATGTTAGTGATAATAAGCCTGATTCTGATTTAGTAAAACATTTCCAAGTGAGGGTGGTGAGCACCTTAGAGGAGGATGGTGATGTTCCAATGCTCTCTCTGCATTGCCATCATGGTCACAGGTGAGAGTCACTATCTTATAGTTGACACATGCACACGAGATAAAGAGGTGTATGGGGTGCCAGTCAAGTTGACTGCTTTGACCTTAATGGAGAGAGGTTCTTTGTCTGATATTGGAGCTGGACTCAGCCTGGTCAAATGTGTGATGTAGATCTTGGAAGGGCTGTAGGGTGTCAGGAGGAGATAATCACTCACGTGCTCTTATTGTTACAGAATTGATGTAGCTTGTTCAGTTAAGTCGAAGATGGGCTCAACTATTGTGTTGAACATCAACAAAAGTGATTAAACTGTTGCCTTCAGTCTATTGAATCGCTGTCAGAATCAGGTGTAATATTACCGGCAATGTTGTGGCATGCGCAGTCTCAGTCTATTGCAATATGTAAAATCCAATTATAAATTAAGTACATATATTTAAAAAATAAATAAGTAGGGCACAAAGTAGTGAAGTAAAGTTCATGGATTCGCTGTCTAATCAGAAATCTGATGGGAGAGAGGAAGACACTGAAACATTGAGTGTGTGAGATGATGTTCCTCGAGTGGTGATCGAGCGTGATGGAAGGATCGTGCAGCAGCTGAAGATGGCTGGGCACAGAGTATTGCTCTGAGGAACTCCTGTAGCGATGGAAGTATTGATACCCGCTTCCTTCATAGGACTACAACAGCAGCTTTTGGAGTGTTTTTGTTGTGATACCTGTTGACCTCCGTTTTACCAAGGGCACCTCAGTCAAATGCTGCCTCAGTTCAGGGCCATCACACTCAACTTACAATTCAGATTCTGATTTATTTATCACATGTACTTTGAAGCATAGAGTGAAATGCATTGTCTGCGTCAACCTAATGATATGCTGAGGGCAGCCCTCAAATGTCATGACACATTCCGGCAACAACACAGTGTCTCACACACAATGCTGGGAGAACTCAGCAGGTCAGGCAGTATCTATGGAAGAAGAGTCTTGGCCTGAAATTAACTGTTTTTAGGTTTATTTTCTATAGATGCTGCCTGAACTGCCAAGTTCCTCTAGCATTTTGTGTGTTGCTGCTCAGGGTTTCCAGCATTTTCCCATGTCTATGATTGACAACAGAGTGTGCCCACAGTGCTTGGCAGAACAACACAGAACATAACAAGCAAGAAAACAACAACAGCAAAACAATCCCCTTTCCTCCCTACCACTCTCACACAGTTCTCCAACCCTAGGACAGGCCCCTGAACCCCTAGTGTTCAACGGGCCTCCGATTTCCAGTGTTCTGATTGACCTTCAGGCTCTTGAACTCAATCCTCTGATTCGTGAAGGCCAACAAACCATTCACCACCTTAACCACTCTGTCAACTTGCATGGCAACTTTGAAGGACTCTCTGTTTCTCCATACTGCTAAGAACCCTGCCATTAACCCTATACTCTGCCTTCAAATTTGAACTTCAATAGTGTATCACTTCACACTTTTCTGGATTGAACTTCATCAGCCACCTTTCAGCCCAGCTCTGCAATGTTCTGTTGGAACTGCAACAACCTTATATGCTATCCACAACACCACCAACCTTTGTGTTATTTGCAAACTTGTTAACCCATTCTTCCATTTACTCATCCAAGTCATATATAAAAATCACAAGTTTCAGAGGTTCCAGAACAGATCTTACAGAATATCTCTAGTCATGGATGTCCAGACCGAATATGCTCCATCTACCACTGCCCTCTCTAAGCTAGCCAATTCCAAATCCACACTGCCAAGTTTCCACAGGTCCCATGCCTTGTGACTTTCTGGCTGGATCTTCCATGAGGAAGCTTATCAAATGCCTTACAAAGATCCACATCTACTGCTCTACCTTCATTGAGTTGTTTTGTTACTTCCACAAAAAAGCCAATCAGGCTTTTGTCATTGATTTTTTTCAGGCTGTTGGAGCTTCATTCACACAAACAAGTAGAGAGTGTGTCTTCACAGATTCAGATTTATTTATCGCAAGTACATCGCAAAATACAGCGAGATGTGTTATTTGCATTAATAACCAAGTGTTGCACACATTCCAGCATCAGCATTCAACAGAACGACACAAACAGCAATCAGAACAACACGACAAAAGCAGCAAAACAAGCCCCTTTCCCATACCCCAGCTACCCACCCACGCACCCCTTCATCCATACAGATGGGCCTCCAATTCCAGGATAGGCTGCTTCTGGACCTCCATTCCTTTTCCCTGAACACTCAAACTCGCAGTCATCAGGCCTCAAACCTCTACTCCTTGGCCCACAGGCCCCTGGCTCTGGACTTCAGCCTTTGGCTTTGCCAACTTCTGGGTATTAACTCGACCTTTAGGCATTGATCCCAGAGCGCACCATTCACAGGTTGTTGAAAAGGCTTCCAGGTGTGAGGAAGTGAGTCACCACAGGAGTTCCTTCACCTGAAGTATCGTCATTTTCTTGCACTTACCGTCAGGATGGAGATACAGAAGCCTAAAGTCTATCACCAAAAGTTTCAAAAACAGCTACTTCCCTTCAAACATTTATTTTTTGAAACAATTGCCAAAACCTGAATAACTACTTCACCATAGAGTTCAAGTTCAGTTTATTGTTATTCAACCAAGAACATGAGTACTGCCAAATGAAACAGTGTTCTTCTGGACCAAGGTGCACAACACAGAACATAGAACTCTCACACCTAACATAAAGCAATGTTACCACAAATAAATTAATAAATAATAAGATGCATTCATGACAGAAGAAAGCTGGTGTTTCATATGTTGTAAGACCTGGATGGTGGCAGGACGTTCAGTAGTCTTATATACTGGAGGAAGAAACTGTTTCCCATCCTAATAATTCTTGTCATAATGCTATGGTACCTCTCGCCTGATCGTAGGGGGTTAAGAGATTGTTGGACGAATGAAGGATTCATCGACAGTGCTGAGGGCCCTCAGTATGCAGTGCTCCTGATCAGTATCTCTGATGAGTGGAAGCGTGACCCTGATGATCCTCTCAGCAGTCATCACAATCCTTTGTAGAGGCTTGCGGTCAGATGCATTGCGATTCCTGTACCAGACGGTGATGCAGCTGGTCAGGACACTCTTGATGGTGCTCTGATAAAAATTGGTTAAAATGGGGAGGGGTGGAGTGCGGGTGAGTCACACTCACCTCAATCTCCTTAGCAAGTAGAGTTGCTACTATGCTCTTTTGATCAAAGAGGTAGTGTTCAGAGACCAGGTGTGCACTCCCAGAGATCAGAAACTCCACAGAGGAGCTGTGTATGTGCAGTGATGAGTGGTCCATCTGCATCTTCCTGAAGTCAACAATCATTTCTTTGATCTTGTCCACAGCACGTTGTGCTCACACCTTTCAAATAACTGCTCTACCTCTTCTATCTATGCTGCCTCATTGTCGATTGATGATGCCAACCACTGTTGGGTCATCAGTGAATTGGTGTATCGGTTTCTTGAACTTCTGGTAGTTGTCCCCCCCCTTTTTACCAATTCCAATTCTTATTCCACCCCCCCCCCCCCACCTGCACATCACCTCCCTCTGGTGTTTCTTCTCCTTCCCTTTCTTCCATGGTCCTCTACCCTTCCTATCAGATTCCACCCTCTCCAGCCCATTAACTTCCCAGCTCTTTACTTCCTCCCCTCCTCCCACCTTCTTTCTTTGACTTCTCATATTTCTTCCAGTCCTGGTGAAGGGTCTCAGCCCGAAACTGCGACTCTTTACTCTTTTTCCTTAGATGCTGCCTGGCCTGCTGAGTTCTTTCAGCATTTTGTGAGGATAGTTTACCCAACAGCTTCTGGGGGATAATCATATTAAATGCTGATCAGAAGTCCATAAACAGCATCCTGGCACGTAGGCCACCATTTTCCAGCTGGGGCAGGAGGGAGTGGATTGCAGAATCCAGGGCATCATCAGTGGACCAATCTGAGCAACAAGCAAATGGAAAGGGTCCAGTGTAGCAGGAAGATGGAACTTAATGTGATCCATAACCAGCTGCTCAAAGCACTCCACTGGACTGTCACCCTCTTGGGCTCCAGGATGATAGAAGCACTGTGACCATTTTCTGCTACAGTGGACCTTTGTTTTATTCTAATTGTGTTGTTTCTTGTAAAGATAGTGTGTAATTTATCCTTTTCTTGTGGATGTTCCTTATATGATGCTACGTCTGTGATGCTGTTGCAAGTAAATGTTTCATTCCAAGATCCAAAATGGCGGCACGACGCAGCTTGCAGCGGCCACTCCGAACTGATTATCTATTATTTGTGAAGTGGGGTGCCATGCGCAATCATAATCGATTGAAAACGGACGTGGAAGCACGGAGAAGCATCGGGAAATGCCAGGAAGACCTTCTTCGTTGCTGCTGCTGCTGTGGGGTCCGGGACTCTGCTGGGAAGAACAGGCCCCCCAGTCCTCGGGGTCACGTTGCCGATGGCTGTTGGCGGGGCTATCTTAATACGCTCGGCAGAGGATGGTGCTCGGAGAAGCTGTGCCAGAGGGGCTGGTCGTCGGCTCGGAGGTTCGACGGACTCAGGTCGCTTTCGGTGTGTGCTGCGTCTGCGAGGCTGGTTTCGACAGAGCTTCCATTGTGTGCTGCGTCTGTGAGGCTGAGTTGGGCGGCGCCTTGGAAGTCCATAGCGGGGGTATTCCCTTCTGCCGCCGGCGTGGGATGCCGAGTCTGTCGGAACCCTGGGGACTTGTGGAAACTGTGGTGATTTCTTTTGAACTTACAGTCCTTTAACATCTTGGACTATTTTTACTGTGCCCATAGTCTGTTTTTTTTTAATCAATTATGCTATTGTTTTCACTGTAACTATGTGGTTTTGTGCAGGTCTTGTAGCTTTAGTTTTTGGTCTTGTTTTTGTCTGGTGGATTTGGAGCTCCTTTCCGGGGAACGCGCTAGATGGTAGCGCGGTATTAATACGCAGCAGCCTCTCCGGACTCTGGATTGGGGTTTGCCAAACGTTACATGGATTTTCTAGTGTAGTCTGTTTTGTCATATGCTTTTGTGATATCATTCTGGGGGAACATTGTCTCATTTTTTAACTGCATTGCATTTGTGTTTTCTAAATGACAATAAACTGAATCTGAATCTGATTTGTGCTTGCATACAACAATGAACAATGAGCGGTCGAATCTGAGAGAGCTGATAGGAATGTGGGGAGAGTGAAATGGATAGGGTTAGTGTAAATGTGTGCTCGATTGCCAGTGCAGACTGGCCGAAGAGCCCATTTCTGTGTTGTGAATCTCTGACTTTATGAGAAGGGTGGGATTTCCGATAACGCAGCAACCCAGTGAAGTCACCCCAGAAGAAAAGAATTTTGAGAGGGTGATGAATTCTTCATTCAGGAGGATGGTGGAAACTTGCACACGAGAGGCGGGGGGGGGGGGGGGAGAGAGAGAGAGTTTATCTGTCACACATATATCAAAACCTACAGTGAAATGTGTCCTTTCCGTCAAATCAAATCAGCAAGGATTGTGCGGAGCAGCCAGCAAGTGTTGCCATGCTTCCAGCTCACATCCGCAGCTCACTAACCCTAAGGGTATGTAGTGGTAAATGCGGGCTCACTTTTAACATTTAAGAAAAACTTGGACAGGTATATGGATGAGAGATGTATGGAGGGATATGGGCCAGGCGCAGGTCAGTGGGACTAGGCAGAAGAATGGTTTAACACAGCCAAGAAGGGCCAAAAGGCCTGTTTCTGTGCTGTAATGTTCTATGGAAACCCACAAGGTCACGGGGAGAACATGCAAACATATTACAGACAACAATGGAATTGAACCTGGGTCACTAGCGCTGTATTAACAGTACGCTAACTACCTCGCTTCTGTGCACCAAGTAGATACAAAGCAGATTTTGGAGGGCTTTCTGATATTGGTGGAATCATGGGATTTGGGCTTTATGCAGGAAGACGGTGTGGATTTTATTGAATGGCAGAGCCGACATGAGGGGCTTACGATGTACGTGGGTGGGGTGATAATCTACTGAGTTGAAGAGAAATGATACCAACGATCAGATCAATGTACTTAATACTGCATGGTTATTGGGTGGATCCAATTATTGCCTGACTGTTATGTCTGGAATCTCAAATAAGGTAGACTGTCCAGCTCCAGTGGAACACTGAATCGATCTAACACACTCAGTGTTGAAACAAGGAACTGCTAATTCAGGGATCTGCAAACACCAACAACAGCAGGTTAAGCAGCATCTGCAGAAGGAAGAAATGTTAAAATTCAGGTCTATGATGTTTCTTCAGAAATGTGAATATTTTGGAAATTGCATGTGTTTTAAAGTTGTGCAGAGGGACAGAGAGAGGAAAGTGCGTAGAAAACCATTGACCTGAAATGTTGAATGGCCTCATCATGGAAGAAGAGGAGGCCATTGACTGGCATGTCGAAACGGGAATGGGGATAGGAATTAAAATGGTCAGCCTCCTGGAAAATCCACTTTTGTCAGTGGAAGGGAGGGAGGTGCTCGACAGAGTGGTCCACTAATTTATGTCAGGTCTCACCAATGTAGAGGAGGCCACATAGGGAGCACCATATACAATAGATGACCTCAACAGATTCACAGCTGAAGTGTTGCCTCACCTGGAAGGATTGTTTGGGGTCCTGATTAAAGGTGAGGGAGGAGGTGAAAGGGCAGGTCTGTCTCTTTCAGGAATGTGTGCCTGGAGGGAGATTAGTGGGGGAGGGATGAATGGGCAAGGGAGGGAGTAGTCTCTGTGGAAAGTGGAGGCTGGGCCTCCTTCCTCTCCCCCCATCTTTTTAATTCTGCGATCTTCCCCTTTCCTGTCCTGATGAAGGGTCTTGGCCCAAAGTGTCAAGTGTTTATTCATTTCTGTAGATGCTACCTGACCTGCTGAGCGCTCTCAGCATTTTGTGCGTTGCTCTGAGTTTCCAGCATCTGCAGTCTCTTGTGTTTACAATACTCTAAGCGGGGTTTTATAGAGCTGCAACATTATCTCATGGCTCTTGAATTCAGTCTCCTGAAGCAAATGCCAACACTCCATGCTGTAACTTTGAGGGATCTATGTATGTTTTGATGTATATATGATAAATAAACCTGAATCTCACAACCAGCTGTCTTTTCCCTAGTACAAGTTCACAATAAATTATCTGTATTTGCAAGTTGGCATGAAAGGATCCTATGGCTTTATTTCAAAGCAGAGCATCAGTTGGGCTGGTGTCCTGGTCAATATTTATTCCTGAGACAATGTCACAACATGCCCTGCATTCCAATCACTAATAGCATTGTGGGAATTCATGGTGCACAAAATGACTGTTTCATTTCCTTCATTACAATATTGATTCCTCTCCCAAGTGCTTTGGGATTGTCTGAGGTCATGAAAGGTGCTAAATAAATTCAAGTCTTTAAAGCAATCTCTTAATGCTGAAGGTAATTGGTGCCCAGGGAGCCCTCATTGTGTTAGCTCAGTTTCTTTATCATTTGCCTCATCCCCCCACCTGGGTCTGATTGATGTGCTTCAGTTCCGAGCTGTGAGTTTGATTTTTTTTTCAGCTGACCCCCCTTTACGTGAAGTAGGCTGAAATGATCAGTTATGGCTGACTTTTAAGATTTTAAATTGATTGATTACGGTAGCTTTATTTGTCGCTTGTACATAGGAACACGTAGTAAAATATGTCATTTGTGTCAAATCAAATCAGTGAGGATCATACTGGGTAGCCTGCAAGGTTCGCCATGCCTCCGATGTCAACATCGTACACTTCAAACAAGAGAAAACCTGTAGATGCTGGAAATCCAAGCAGCACACACAACTTATAACTTTGGGATGTGGGAGGAAACCCATGCATTCATGGGGAAACTCCTTACAGTCAGCAGTGGGAATTGAACCCTGATTTTACAGCTGTCGGCAGTGAAGTGTTGTGCTAACTGCTATGCTACACTGCCACCTCATTGCACTTAATTGGAAGTGTAATCAAGTTCCCACTGACCCTGGATGCCTGCAGAGGTCCTTTCCTCTCTGGTCATTTCAGCAGCTTCAGTACCTGTACTTAAGGGTAGGACTTCACAACCAGACAAGTGGTTGTATTCTCTGGCTGTTCAATCCACAGCTTCTGGATGACTGCAGCCTCTGTCAATGTTAGGGAGATATTTGTGTGGGACACCAAACATTAAATTATTTGTGATTCAGGACATCAATAACACAACAAGCATTTTTCCCACCTCTGAATGAGCCATCTTTACTCCTTCTGGTGAAGGTTTCATTCTTTCTGAGATTGTGATTGAATTGGTGCAGTTGAATGACTCGTTCAGCCATTTGGTTTGATGTCATGAGACTCAGTCAGCTAGGCATAGGTCCGGTCCGGTAGGTAGCAGTGGTCTGTTCTCTCCCACGAAGGCCGTCAGTGAGCCAGTGTTTTTCAGCCTCCACCCCCTGATGTTCTTAGTTTTGTGGTTATTATTACTAACCATGAGTTACTGACTTTTCCAAATTCAGATTACTAACTGAATTTAAACTCCACAGCTCCAGAAATGGGGTCGGATTTGTATTTGAGTATCCATTTTGTCACTTCTGTGGATGCATTGCTGTGATCCAGGAAGGGGTGTGGAGGGAGCATTAATTAGGGAATATTGAATTGTTCTTTGACGAGATGGTGGTTGTGGTTTTTCTGGGCAAAGCACTTTGAACTGACATGCCCTCCTTTCAATGGAAGTAGTTTGTTAGCTGCTGAGTTTGGTTTAATTTTGTCTGTTTATCCGGTCACTCCACCCTACTTATCTCCAGATCTTCTCCTTTCCTGTTTGTGATAAGACAGGAACACAGAATGGGAAGTGAGATTTGTGCTTCTCATTCTTGCTGGCCTGTCAGGAGGAAGGAAGGGAATTGTTGGTATGTTACCCATAGATCCCAGGCTCTGACACACGAGGTTCTGCACATGCTGGTAACCTTGAGGTACAAACAAAATACTGAAGGAACTCAGCAAGTCAGGCAGCATTCATGGAGTCCACACCAATCATTAACCACCCAGTTATACTGATCCTACTCAAATCCTTTTTAGGCTCCCCAGTTTTTCATTAACATGGATTCTGCCCTTGACCCTGGGTGAGCTAGTCATTGGCATGGTGGTAGTGGAGACCTCTGACCAGCGGTATGCTATAGGGAGTGGTGTTTCGCCACCTATTCTTTGTCAATATGCATTAATGAATTGAATAAAGATGGTTTAAGATGGTGGTGCTAAAACTGTGCGTCAGCTTACTGGTAGTGAAGAAGACAAGAAATACGACTAAAATGATTACTAATAACACCTTTTCTGAAGTAAATTGCGTACAACTATTCCCACACACAATGAAGAAGCAAGCAGAGGCAAAGCTGATTCAAAGGATGGGCCTTGCGGAAGCATCGCAAAGCTGGAACGCAGCAACGTGTTCAAGACGGGGTGGCAGGCGGAGTTCGTATCACTGTGGCTGTTAGAGTAAACAATGTAGAGAGGAGTTGATGCGGAGGCTTTGATGCCCATCCCCCAACCTGGGTGTGAGGTTGGATCACTCCGAATAAGTGCCGATTTCGTGAGATGGAGAATGTCTTCAGGCTGTATGGCCTGGGTGTGTTGCTGCACTGGGGCCTGGTGCTGGAGTGAGGCATTACTGATTTAAACACTGGCCCAGACAGTCAGAAAGCCTGAGTGTCGGGGACAGAGGCAAGGGCTGGACTGATGTCGCTCGCTCACTCTCCCACAATGTTCATTCCTCTCTCCGGTGGCTGTTGTCTCTGCGAGTTTTGTGGCCTTTTGTCCCACTGATATGATGAACTTGATATTGAGGCTTGGGCCCGCTGTCCTGGGGAGCAGATCTAAGGACTCAGTCTGGTTCGAAATGCTGTCGTCTGCTCCTCTTGTTGAGGCATGATGTGTGTGTGTGTGCTTTTTCTCTTTCTCAGCACAGTGGTTATGGTCTTTTTTAAAATTGGGTTCTTTGGGTTTCTTCTTTTGTGGCTGACTGTAAGCAAACACACCTCAAGGTGTACGTCTTGTATATTCTTTGATTAGTAAGTTTGCAGATAACACCAAAATTGGTGGCAAAGTGGACAGTGAAGGAGGCTTGCAACAGGGTCTAGGTCACCTGGGAGTATGGGTAAAGGAGTGACAGATGGGATTTAAGTTGGACAAGTGCAAATAATGCACTTAAACTGAAACAGGACAAACACCATGAATGATATGGTCCTGGGGAGGAGAAGAAGACTTGAGGGGTAGAAGTATATAGTTCCCTGAAAGTGGTGACATGTAGATAGGATGAAGGAGGCATGTGGTATGCATACCTCAATAGCTGAGGCACAGAGTGAAAGAGATTGTCATATTGTACTGATACAAGTTGTTGGTTACAACATGGTTGGGATAATTGTGTGCAGTTCTGGTTGCCGTGCTGCAGGAAGGATGTGATTACACTGGGGTGGGTGCAGAAAGAATTGTGAGGATGCTGCTGGGACGTGAGTTATAAGGAGAGAGTGAGTGACTGGTCTCAGACCATCTTCCCTGGAGCATGGGATGCTGAGAGGTGACCTATAAAATGAGGAGAGCCATAGATATGGTAGATAGTTACAGATCATTTCCTCATAGCTGAGGAGTCTAAATGTGAGATTTAACGTGCGAGGGGAAAGATCTAAAAGTGAAGGGGGTAAGTTTTTCCACACAGAGCGTGGTGCGTGTATGTGGAATGAGCTGCTCAAGAATGTGACCACTCATCCACCCACCTGGGGCCATGATTGATTGGTTGTCAGTCGTATCTGACAATGACATTAGACGTTCAGATTGTGATGTGAACTGCACAAAGAAACGTGTGGGAGAGTTTTAAAGTGGAAAAGCTTGTCCACTCTGCAGTCTCTCGCCCTTGAAGTCCAGGTCCAGTGATACAAGTAGTTGTCACAACTGGAGTCTTCCTTGGTTACAGTGGACAACCGTGACTACCTCTGTTCCATGCCATGCCCTTCTCTCTCCATGAAGAATTGCAGAACTACCTTCCCGGATGTTGGCTCTCACTCACCCAGTTCACCAGAACTGATGTGGACAGTCTGACCCACTGGCTTTTCTTGCCTGGATTAGCCCACCTGTTGAAGCAGTATGCTGGGGTGTGGCTGCTTTTGCATGCAAACAGCTAGTTCGAGCCACAGCTGAGAGCTGAGTGTCCAGTGGGGACCGAAGGTGAGTGAGCTGCCCCAGAATGGACGCAGTAAGCCCCTTCACCGCAGGGGGTGTCTCTCATATTCCAGGGCAATACACAGTGGCCAGTTAACCTCTCACCTTCCATGTCTTTGAAACCGGAGCACTCAGCAATGATGGGGAACGTGCAAACTCCACACAGTCAGCACCTGAGGTTAAGTGTTGTGAGGCAGAGCACTATAGGCTCTGCTTGTTAACTGCATGGCATGATTGCAGCGAGTTCATGTCGGGGCAGAGTTCTGAAGGACACTCCAGTTAATGACTCTCCAGAGTCTATGGTTGACTGTGTCAATCCACAATCTGCCTGAAACTAACATCAGCTGAAATGCTTGTGAGTTTGAGTTTTTTTCCCTGCCCTATTCGGTGCAACAGAGTGAGTGTAAAGTACAAGAAGACAAACTTTCTGCTGACGCAGCTTGTATCTAAATTGTGCAGTGCAGCCTGCCTCAGTGAGCCAAGGAATGCTCCAAATGGATCCAAAACCAGTAACCACAGATTAGACAACTGATTCTGTGCCTCTTGCCAATACAACTTGCTAAATAGTTCACCCTGAAGTTTGGACTAAGCACTCTACAAAAGGATTTATTTTACAGGAATGCAAGTTCCTGTACTTTACCTATGGGAGGTACAAGAGCCTTGGGTCCCACAGCACCAGGTTCAGGAACAGTTATTACCCATCAATAATTAGGCTCGTGAACCAGCATGGATAACTTCAGTCACCTCAACTCTAAAGTGACTCCACGGCCGATAGAATCACTTTCAAGTGCAGAATTATTTAATTATATATATAATTATTTGCATGATTTAGTCCTCCTTTTGCACATTGGTTGTTTGTCAGTATTTGTTATGTGTAGGTGTGTAGATTTTCATAAATTCTATTGTGTTTCTTGCAAGCATTTACAGAAATTGGATTAACCTCATGGTGGTAACATACATCTGCTTTGATGATGAATGTGAAGTGTGCTTCCCGGAGAAGCAGCTTGAGCTACCTTCCATTTGATGGCGTTTTCCAAGGTCGTGCTAATGGGAGAGAAATGATTACAAAGAGTTTCCTGCCTCTCTCTGAATTTGTTTTCCTAAATAACTCTACAAAAGAAAGCAAAATGCTTCAGTTATTGGCAATTACAGAATATTGTGCAGAGATTTGGGCAGATTCTGTGGAGGGGAGCAAGCAGGGTTGGCAGTTCAGGTTAGTTTGTGGGCCCCTGCCCCGTAATCTTTACCAGTTGTCTGACTTGCCCTTTCCAGATTCTGTATTTATCCAGCATTTTGAGCATTTCCATCCCCCCCTCTTCTCCTCTTAGTGATCATGATTCACAGCATCAGAATGACTTAGGGCAGTCAGTCTCAGTAGAACGGTCCTTGTGGAGATCATGAACTGTGCCCTGGAGATGTATCACAAACTCATTTATAGAGACACACGAACCACCTTCAGTCCACATTGACCGTCAACCACCCATCGCACTACGTTAATCACAGTTCATTCTCCACAACTCTCCTACCACTTACCTACCCCCCTAGGGGCAATTTACAGTTGCTGATTAACCTATCAGCCCACATGGGAGGAAAGCAGAGCACTCGGCAGTCATGGAAGAATGTGATAATCTCACACACACGACACTGGAGTCAGGATTGAGCTGACGGCTCCTGTATCAGTAGAGGGAAAACAAATAATACTGTAAATGCTGAATTTGAAACATAAACAGGAAGAGTGCCACCGGCCCAGTGGCATCTGTGGAAGGAGAAACCTTTGGGTTGGAGGCCCTTCCTCAGCTCTTGGGTTAGGGGTGGAGGGGCAGGCAGAAGAAGGGTGTCAGTTTTCAAAGCAGAGCTGGGAGGAGGAGTGAGTTGAAAGATGTAAAACATGGGAGCAGAATTATGCCATTCCGCCATTGAGTCTGCTCGATCATGGCTGATTAATTTTTCCGCTCTATCCCATTTGCTTGCCTCCTCCCTGTGACCTTTGACGTCCTGACTGATCAAGAACCTATCGACCTCTGCTTTAAATATACGGAATGATTTAGTTTGCATAACCATCTGTGGCAATGAATTCCACATGTTCATCACCCTCGGGTAAAGAAATTCCTCCCTATCTCTGTTCTAAAGTGACACCTTCATATTCTGAAGCTGTGCTCTCTGGTCCTAGATTCTTCTGCAATAGGAAACATCTTCTCTGCATTCACTCTATCTTAGATTTTCAATATTTGGTAGGTTTCTATGAGATTCTTCTCTTTCTCGCACCCCCACCCACCCACCATTCTTGTCTCCAGTGGGTACAAGCCCAGAGCCATCAATGGCATCCTTGTGCATTAACCCTTTCACTCCCAAGATCATTCACATTCACGTCCTCTGGTCACACTCAAATGCTAGCACATCCTTTCTTAGATGTTGGCCGGTAAACAGCTTGCAGCACACCAAATACAGATTTATGCGGTCTTAAAAAGCCTTGGCATTAAAGCCCATAGGGAGATGGATTAACACAGATCAAGTGATGAGAAATGAATAGTGAGCTTTGACAAGGCATTTCATAGAGGAAAGTTTGTTACTTGTAATTTAACCATTTCAGTGACTACTGAATTCTCCATGGAAACAGAAAATGATGAGAGAGTAGTTTACCCGAAGTTGGAGAAATCAGTGTTCATTCCAATGGGCTGCAAGTACCTAGATGGGAAGTATCAGTGAATGGGGATGTTGAAGTCTGTGGTTCAGCTTTGCTACTTAGACCGTAAGGTATAAGTAGAATTAGGCATTTTGGCCCATCGAGTCTGTTCTGCCATTTCATCATGGCTGATCCTGTTTTCTTCTCAGCTCCAATCTTGCTTTTTCCCTGACCTATCAACCTCTGTCTTAAATATACATAAAGAGTTGGCCTTCACAGCTGTCTGTGTCACTAAACTCAGGCTGAAGAAATTCCTCCTCATCTCTGTTCTAAAAGGACTCTCCTCTATTCTGAGTCTGTATTGTCTGGTCTTAGACTCTCCCACTACAGGAAACATTCTCTCACATCTCAAGACCTGTCATCGTTTGATAAGTTTCAATGAGGTCACCCCCTCATTCTTCTGAATTCTAGTGAATACAGGCCCAGAGCCATCAAACGCTCTTCATATGACAACCCTGTCAATCCTGGAATAATTTTCATGAGCCTCCTCCTTTCAGCACATCCTTTCTAAGATGAGGGCCCCAAAACTGCTCACAATACTCCAGGTGAGGCCTCATCATTGTTTTATAAAGTCTCAATATGATATCCTTGCTTTTATTTTCTAGTTTCCTTGAAATGAATGCTAACATTGCATTTGCCTTCCTCAGCACAGAATCAACCTACAAATTAACCTTTAGACAAGGACTCTCAAGTCTCTTTATGCCTCAGACTTTTGTATCTTCTCTACATTTAGAAAATAGTCAACCCTTTCATTCCTTCTACCAAAGTACATGACCATACACGTCCCGACACTGTATTCCATCTGCCATTCCTTTGACCATTCTCCTAATCCAAGTCCTTCTGTAGCCTCTCTACTCCCTCAAAACTACCTGCCTCTCCACCTATCTGCATATCATCTGTAAACTTCACAACAAAACTATCAATTCAATCATCCAAATCATTGACATATAATGTAAAAAGAATTGGTCCCAACACAGACCCCTGTAGAACACCACTAGTCACCAGCAGCCAACCAGAAGAGGCTCCCTTTATTCCCACTCTGCCTCCTGCCAATCAGCCACGGGCTTGTAGCTTGTTAGGCAGCCTCGTGTGTGGCACCTTGTCGAAGGCCTTCCGAAAATCCAAATACCCAATTTCAACTGATTCTCTTTTGTCTGTCCTGCTTGTTACTTCTTTGAAGAGTGCAAAACAAACTTGTCAGGTAAGATTTTCCTTTGAGAAAACCATGCTGACTATGGCCTAATTTATCGTGCCTCCAAGTACTCTGAGAAATTGTGCTGATAACACTTCTGAGAACACAGAATACCTGTGGGGGTCAGTCAGCTGGTGATTTGAGACACAAGCCCAGGCCGATGAGTGCCAGTGAAGTCTCTGAAATGATTAAGATTCAAAGCAGATGTTTCACATTAAAGTAGCACAGTAGTCAGGACCAGACCCTGCTACTTACTTTGTGTGAACACTCTACACCAAAGTGTAAAAGAGAACAAAGTCATTGTTACTCCAGGTCTGATGATTAAATTACAAATAGCAAATCAAAAGAGCCTGGGATGAGGAAGAAACTGGCTGGCCTCCCTGGGGAAACCTTGGGTGAGGTTGGCTATGGTGTCATCTCACATAAAAGCTCATGCAAAGCTCACCATTGGCATGGGTCACTGAATGCCCAGCGGCATCTGTACCAGGGTGGGACGGGATCTGAGTTTGATTGGCGCACTGTAAGTATGAGTTGGCACTATTAAAAAAACAAATTGAGGGTGGGGGATTGCAATCGGTGTAATTAGGTTTCGTTGGCTTAATTGGTTTGGCACAACATTGTGGGCTGAAGGGGTGTGCCTGTGCTGTACTGTTCACTAGATAAGTGGCAGATGGTCTCTACTCAAAGACTATGGATTCCAGTGATGAACTGGATACTGTGAATACAAGTAGTCCCCGAGTTACGAACGTCCGACTTACGGACAACTCATACTTACGACCCGAGGAAGGAGAACGCCGTCTGCCATTTTAAGTCGGATCGCAACGCCGTCCGCCATTTTAAGTCGGATCGTGACGCCATCCACCATTTTAAGTCATTGCCGTTGACACCATGTTGAGTGTGTAACTTCGTATTTGGCTTAAATTTTTCTTAACACAATTCACACTGACCCCACCCCCCTCCCCCCCACCCTGTTCTGGTCGGCTGGTGGCGCAGTGAGATCAGCCCCAGGCTGGAGAACGGAGGTTCCTGAGTTCGATCCAGTGCCAGACTGCTCGCGGGGTTGATGTCAATCCAGTGACTCCCATACCATTTATGCCGGGTTGATGTCGAGCTCGCAACTCGACCTCGTAAAAAAAAACACTGCCACCTCCAGTTTAAATTCCCTCACGGAATATTGTGGAGGATCAAATACAGTACCCAAACCCAGCACTTGTCCCATTTAACCTGTCTCAGCGTGGTAGACTTTCGAACCCAGGGAATTCAGTGTGGTGGTCCTTAGGACCCAGCGGACCTCGGGAGCCGGCGGAAGTCAGGACCCGCTGCCCACAGTGTTTCTGTTCCGTTGACGGGAAGCGATCGCAATTGAAAATAAAGTGGAAATAATAAAGCGTTTGGAAAGAAGTGAAACGCCATTGGTCATTGGAAAAGCATTAGGCTATAGTCGGTCAACGATCGGAACAATTTTAAAGGATAACGGATAAAGTGAGAATAATGGAGCATGTGAAAGACCCTGCCTCGATGAAAGCTACAATTATTACTAAGCAACGTAGTGGTTTAATTATTGGAATACATACGTTTTGTAAGTGTTTTATATGCATAGAAGTAAAATATATACTATATACTAAGACAAACGTTTGACTGACCTTAAATAATACAGGATATACTTGTTCCGACATACGTACAAATCCGACTTAAAAACGGACTCAGGAACAGAACTTACATGTAACCTGGGGACTGCCTGTACTCACAAAGTATCATTGGAAGGTGGATTTCTTCCCAAGAACACAGTTAAACGAGGCTATGAGTGTCGTACTCCATCCGATATTAAACCCAAGCAAGTGAAGGATTTCAGTTGCTCCCATTTTCTCAAAGGTTACTGTTGTTTTGCATGACCATGGGATCTCAGTAGTGGGAAACCATCCTCGGGAAGGGAGCCTTTCATTTGGTTTCATTCATTCATGCTGGAGCTGTGTTGATATGATCTGTGTGTAACAGGGCTGGACAGTTAAACTCAGCAAACTGAGATAAACTGGGGCTTCCACCAGGCTCCAGGAGTGAAGGATGAATGGGTCTGGCCACTGGAGAGGAGGGAGAGGGATACAAGTAAAGACATCTATGTAAGTGTATCTGAAATGAGCATTGCAGAGCATAAGGAGAAACTGAATTAAGTACAGGTACAAATTCAAGTGCGTAATGTGATAGCGAGGGTTGAAATGGGAAAGCAATTAACTGGTTCACCTGAAGAACGAGGAAAACAGTAGAGGGTTGGAGGAGGGGGGAGAAGCTGTTACGGCCATACACTGAGATAAAAGCACTGTGGAGACAGCAGAGTTAAATGATCAAGGAAGAACAAAGTGATAGTGTGAGTTGTCTGAGAACTCCAGTGTAGAGTTGCTGAGATTGGACAAGCGTAGTAAAGGCAATAGTTATGAGAAACAGTAATTTTTAAAGAATATTTTCAAGAAAGCTTTTTTTTACGAGTGTGGGCCAAATTGGATTCTTTACAGAATACAGAGCCAAATTTAAGAGCCTAATGTGTGGCCATTTATCAAATAGCAATTGTAATTAAGTTCAATGATGTATTTAAACAGGAGAAATGTACAAGAGCTATGAAGATTATAGATTTAGGTGTGGCTCACCTTCACTTCAACGAAGTTGGACAAATCTGTTAGTCACTATAGCACAGAATGGTGGGAAGCATTTAAAAAAGGAATTGAGGTAATTATAGAACTATTTTATATCCTAAAGTGAAAAAGTTCCTCTGAAAAGAGAAAGGACAACATCAAACTAATGACAAAGTTATGCAGCCGATCATGGTCACTGGGAGGGATGTGAAGAATGATGCAATGTGACAAAGCAGAAAGGAAAGCAGTCAAAAGGAAGGATGAAAAGAAACTTGCAAGGGATCTAAAGCATAAAAACTGCTAGATGGCTTTTTAGAGCTGCTTGTGATCGAGCCCACTACTGGAAAGGAAATTCTGGATTGGGTGTTGTGTAATGTATCAGATTTGATTAGGGAGCTTAAGGTAAAGGAACTTTAGGAGGCAGTGATTGTAATATGATAGAATTTACCCTGCAGTTTGAGAGGGAAAAGATAAAATGACTGGAGTTTCAAGGGACAATTTGGAAGATGCAGATAAATACATCCAAAGATGAAGTATTCTGAAGGGAGGATGAGGAAGCCTTGGCTCACAAGACAGCATCAAAGCAAAAGAGACGATATAATATAGCAAATAACAGTGGGAAGTTAGAGGGTCAAGAAGCTTTTATAAACTAACAGAAAGCAACTTATAAAAAACTATAAGGAGAGAAAACAGGAAGTATGAAGGAAGCTCGCCAATAATATTAAAGAAAATACCAGAAGTTTTTTTCAGATATATAAAGAGTAAAAGAGAGGTGAAAGAGAATATTGGACTGCTGAAAAACAATGCTGGAAAGGTAGTAATGAGGGACATAGAGATGGCAGGTGAATGTATTAAGTGTTTTGTATCTGTCTTCACCATGGAAGACACTAGCAATAAGCAAAAAAAAATTGTGTCAGGAGCAGAAGTGAGTGTAGTTGCTATTACTAATGAGAATGTGCTTGGGAATCTGAAAGGTATGAAGTTAGGTAAGTCAGATGGACAGCAACCCGGGGTTCTGAAAAAGGTAACTGAAAAGATTGTGGAGCCATAGTAATGATCTTTCAAGAATCACTAGATTTTGGAATGTTTCCAGAGGACTAGAAAATTGCAAATGTTACTCCACTCTCTCAGAAGGGAGAGAGAAAAATTGAATATTAAATCTGTGAGGCTGCAGTGTACTGAAGTGAGGTGTTTTTCCACAAGCTAGTGTTGGGCCTCATTGGAACAGTGCAGAAGCCACAGATGGCAGGTCATCAGAGTGGTATTCTTACTTACTTTGGCCTTGGCTCCCAGTGGAGCAGAGGCCGTCGATGATCTCCCGTATCCATCATCCTCTGAAGTCAACTGTATGGTTGGAGTTCATCAACGATTCTGTAATCCATTTCATCGACTGTACAGGGGATTGGGCTATACAGCTTCATCAATGTCCTGTTACCCATTTTAACCTCTCAGGATGGTAGGGTTGGACTTTGAGAGGCATCAGAATGGTATGGGCAAGCTAAAAAGGCAGATGGCAGGAAACTCAGGGTCACTACTGTGGTCTGAACACAGTCACCCAGTCTGAATTTGGTTTCTGGAATGTGGAGGAATCCCACTGAACATTGAATGCATTACATTGGATTGAAAGAAGTGCAAAAGGGATCATTGCCTACCAGGGAGGACACTTGGTTTCTTGGGGGAAAAGGTGAACGAGCAAGTGTTACAAGTCTGACTATAGAAGGAGATGCTAGGATTGTCACATAGCCTCTCCATTAACAACACATCACACGTGTGAAGAAGCATTATGTGCTTGTAAATGCTACTCTAACCGCACCCCCAAGAAAAAACTGGTCTCACCCTGTCAGAGCTTTTACAATGTTTCTACACCCCTCTGGCAATCTTACTACTCAAAGCTTATTTTTCACTCTGTACTAATTCTGAAGGGTTCCAGACCTGAAACGTGAACTGTTTTGCTCTTCACAGATGCTGCCTGACTTGCTGATTGTTTATCTTTATTTCAGATTTCCAGAAGCTGCAGTTTTTAGTTTATTTTTCTGTAGAAGCTTGCTTGCTGCTTATGCTGAGGAAATTGATATTGAATCAGGGACAAGATTTACCTAGTCCAAATAAGCAAATTAAACATTAAAAGAAAATCATGACAGTGTGTTGTGATAAATCTTGAGGATTAGGTGGTCCTGTCCTTGAGTTTTAAAATAAGTGGTTAAGAACACTGCACAATTATCTGTATACTTCATACATTTGTTTAATTTGGGAGCTGTCTCTTTAGAAAATTGCACCTATCACTCTGGTGCTTAAAGTGAGAAATGGAAACCAGATGATTACAGACCAATAAGCCTGAAAATATGAGTTGTTGGGAAATTAAATATCTATAATCAGGGACAGAGTGAGTGAATCTGATTGGAGAGCTCCGGCATTAGGTAGAAAAGATATGTCAAGTTTAATAATTGATGGATATTGATCTATATAGAAACAGCTGAAGTAGCTGGCAGGAGAATTTCCATGAATATTGTTTACATGGGCTGAGAGAAAGCGTTCAGTGAGGAGCTGTTGGCAAAAACTGAAGCTCGTCTAATTTGTAGTCAAGTTTCGCCTTATTAGGGAATTTAAAAAGAGAAATTGGAGTCCTCTGAAAAGCAGGATGTATCCTGTAGTAATTTGCATAGTACTAAGTGCTGATGGAAAAAACTGTCATCCAATTCTGTCAGAAGTGACAAACATCATAAGCAATGTAAAGATTAGCTTTATTGAAATGCATTATTTAGTGAAATGCATTGTTTGTGTCAGAGATTGTGAAATGTTGACTGCCCATTCCTCTCCATAGATGCTGCCTGACCATCCCCCCAACCCCGAGTTCCTCCAACTGTTACTCATGTGCAGGGAAACTACTTACTGTCTGTCTTTGCTTGCAATATGAAATATTCTCCCTCTGCCTCTTTCACATCGTAATTAATTTCAAAACTCAGTTAATATCGTCCCCATTGAGTCTCTCAGAAGGAGATTGGATAGATTCCCAATTTAGAACCAGATAGCAGCCTATGGAGGGAGACTGCCTTTTTTCTCCGAGAGGGTGTTTGTGGGGATCTGAGTGACCTGTTGATCCTATGTTTCCATGATTCCATTTGTATGTCTGGTGAGTGAACTTCAGGCTCCTGCACTCAACCACGTACTGGGAAAGCAGTCTTTCTCAAGAGTTGTGACAACATTACATATTGCAGGCAGAGCATTCCTCTGTCTAGTTTCCAAATGCAGCACGCACCAAACCAGGTCCATTTTTATGGGCAGTCTTAAGTTGATTTTGTCCCTAAGTCAGGAATGACACAAAAATCACTTGATATGATAACCGCACCTCTACTGTATTGTAATGAATGGCTTCAGAAGCACAAAAATCCATTAAAGAAGAACAATTACTAAAAGTGGCGAGAGTGAGGAAGCTACAGTTGTTAGTAGGAATAAATGTATGTACATATGCTAGATTTTTAAATTCAATTGTTACGGATTCAAGCAACAATAAATATATGAGTTAGGCAGGGGTTTATATAACAAATAACACGTTTATTAAACACTGAAAACAAACCCCCCCAAAAGTAAACAAAACACTAACGTAACCGGAAATCAGCTGCTGTGCGGCAGCTTAAACAGTTCTTAAAGCAATGAAGCTTAAACAGTTCTTAAAGCGATGTTGCAAAAACAGTTCTTCAAAGTAGTATTACCAAAAGTTCAAAATGCTCACAGTCCATTTAAGGGAGAGACTTTTTAAAACGATTTAAATTCTCTTTCACGTCATGTTGCTTCGGTTCCCAAATCGAACTTTTCCCGTGAAGAATTTGACGAAGATGAAATGTAACGGCTTAAAGGCACTGACCTTTCCTTTACAACACTGTACTCAATCCTTTCTGCTATTTCACAGGGATTAACACGAGAACAGTCAACGAATTCCTTCCGAATAAGGATCAAACAAGGTTGAACCTGTTTCACCGTCGAAATCGATTCTCCTCGATCTTTTAACTCCCGAACTCCGATCTTCACTCTCCACTGATTCTCAACTAGCAGGGTTATAAAGAAACTGCAGGCAATGACCTTTTAAACTTTAGGCATTAGATAAAACTTCATCTTTCAACTAAACTACGTCATAACATTAAATCACGCAGTGGCATGAAGTCAACATGGCAAATCCAGCCACGAACTGCCCCTCCTCACAGGGAGGGGTCCTCCTTTTATACCCTGTAAAAGAAACCTGTCACATGACCTCTACTGGTGGGTAAATGACGTCACTCCACCATCACATGACCATTACCTCAAGTCCAGTATAGCTTCAACACCTGTCATGTGTCACGTGTACGTAACACAATAATATTATAGGAGCTCAATTGTATATAGGATGTCCTTAAACAGGGTGATTGTAACCCAGGGATGATCTGCAATGACTGTGATTTCCAACACAAGCATATGAAGTCATTACAGGCTCGTCCTTCTTGCTCTGCCACTTAATAAGATCTGGGCTGATCTGATTGTTCCCTCAGCTTGTACTCCTTGGTAATGTTTCATTCCTTCTATGCACCTCTGTTTCAGGAATTTGATGTCCTCTCTGCTCTTTGAGGATAAAAGCAGCCCTCTAAGGGAGAAAAAATTCTTCTTCTCTGCCTTGATAACTCAGTACCTCACAGGTCAACACACACAAAATGCTGGAGGAACTCAGCAGGTCAGGCAGTCCCTATGGAGGGGAATAAGCAGTCACCCATTTTGGGCCGAGTTCCCCAAATCAGTGATAACAGCTTCATGATAAATCTGCTATGAACTAAGCTCTTCAAATGGTTTAAGATATGTAGACAGTTTAAGTAAGAGAAATGTAATACCCAGCACCAGGACTGGAAAAGACAAGGGAAGAAGCCAGAATAAGAAGGTGGGCGTTGGGGGAGAAGTACAAGCTGGCAGGTGAGGGGCAAGCTGGGGTGTTGGAAGGAATAAATCAGAATCTGGTTTAATATCACTGGCATATGTCATTAAATTTGTTATCTTACGGCAGCAGTACTTTGAAGTACATGGTAATAAAAATGAATCAGATTAGTATCACCAGCATGTGATGTGAAATTTGTTAACTGAGCAGCAGCAGTTCAATGCAATACATAATGTAGAAGAGGAAAAAATAATAAAAACAATAATAATAAACAAGTAAGTCAATTACATATAATGAATAGATCTTGAAGAAGTGCAAAAAACAGAAAAACTGTATATTTAAAAAAAAACCTAGTGAACCTAGTGTCCAAGGGTTCAATGTCCATTGAGGAATCAGATGGCAGAGGGGAAGAAGTTGTTCCTGAATGCTGAGTGCATGCCTTTGGGCTTTTGTACCTCCCACCTGATGGTAACAGTGAGAAAAGGGCATGCCCTGGGTGCTAGAGGCCCTTGATAATGGACGCTGCCTTTCTGAGACACCATTTCCTGAGGACGTCTTGGGTACTTGTAGGCTAGTACCCAAGATGAAACTGACTAGATTTACAACTCTCTGCAGCTTCTTTGCAGATCTTGACACCCAGGAACTTGAAACTGCCCACTGTCTCCACTTCTGATCTCTCTGTGAGGATTGGTATGTGCTCCTTCATCTTACCCTTCCTGAAGTCCACAATTAGCTCTTTCGTCTTATTGACGTTGAGTGCCAGGTTGTTGCTGCGGCACCACCCCACTAGTTGGTATACCTCACTCCTGTATACCCTCTTGTCACCACATGAGATTCTGTCAAAATGGTTGTGTCATCAGCAAATTTATAGATGGTATTTGAGCTATGCCTAGCCACACAGGTGTTCTGGGTGCTGGGGATGTTAGTGCCCGTGATGGAGCTGGCTGTGTTTACAACTTTCTGCAGCTTATTTCAATCCTGTGCAGTGGCCTCTCTTTACGAGATAGTGATGCAACCAGTTAGAATACTCTCCACAGTGACGTACCACTTCTAAAAATCCTAATGAGATGTAGCTGCTGTCATTCCTTTCTTTCCAATTGCATCGATATGTTGGTCCCAGGATAGATCCTGAGAAGCTGACATCCACGCACTTGAAACTGCTCACCCTTTCTACTTCTGCTGCCTTGCGAGGGTTCACCCTCTTGAAAAAAAAGTTTAAGCTGGGTAGGAATAGGTGGAAGAGGAAGGGTTTGAAGGAGGAGGAATCTGATAGGAGAGGAAATTAGACCATGGGAGAAAGAGAAGAAGAGAGGGCACCAGAGAAAGCTGATGGGCACGTGAGAAGAGTAAGGGTAAGATGGGAACCAGAAGGAAGAAAAAATAAAGAAAGAAATTCTGTTGTAAAATATCAATCTCTTAGCAAAGCACGCATACATGTAGAGAGATGGGGATGTACATACTCACCAGCCCTTATGAATTCTCACCTCGATCAGATTTCCGCCCTCCATCAGCCTCCCGAAGTACTGAGGCAGCCTGTCCTGAAATTCCGCTGTTCTGCAGTCAATAAGCAATATTCCAGCTGTGACTCTGCTCCCCACTGGAGCACACCTCCCAGCAGATACTGCTACTTCCACCCTCCACTGCTCTAACTCATATTTCCATACTGTTAGGATCAGAGGTGACTTGATAGAGCTGTACAAGATGATGAGGGGCATAGGTCAAGGGGTGCATGATAGCCTAGTGGTTAACCCATTACAACACCAGCAACCCAGGTTGAATTCCCGTCGCTGTCCGTAAAGAGTTTGTACATTCTCCCTGTGACCATGTGGGTTTCCTCCTGGTGCTCCAGCTTCCTCCCACATTGCAAAAGACTTACAGATGTGTTAGTAGGTTAATTGGTCACGGAGGTAATTGGGCGGCTCAGTCTCATTGTGCTGGATGGGCCTGGTATTCTGCTGTATCTCTTTTAAAAAAAAAGTGGACAGCCAAAGATTTTTTCCTTGAGTGGAATTGGCTAATACCAGGGAGCATAATTTTAAAGTGATTGGAGGTAACTATAGGGGGATGTCAAAAGTAGGGAGTTTTTATGCCGTGAGATGTGACTGTGTGGAATGCCCTGCTGGGGTGGTAGTAGAGGCAGATACATTAGGAGCATTTAAGATACTCTTAGATGGGCATGTGGATGATTGAAAAATCGATGGTTATGTAGGAGGGAAGGGTTGTATTGATCTAAGAGTAGGCTAAAAGTTCAGCAAAACATCTTAGACTAAAGTACTGTACCATGCTGTGCTGTATTGTTCAATGTTAGGTAAGTAAGATATCCCAAGGAACTTCAGGGCTAACCACCAAGTTTGGGACTTATGGCACTTGGAGTGTAAGGGATAAATTAGGTTCATGTAGAAATAGGCTTTATGGTTCACTGAGTCTGTGCCAACCACCAAATACCCATTTACGTTAATCCTACATTAATCCGAAGTAGAAGGGACCAGAAGTGGAAAGAGTGAGCAACTTCAAGTTCCTGGATGTCAGTATCTCTGAGGACCTACCCTGGGCCCAACATATCGGTGCAGCTACAAAGAGGGCACGACAGCGGCTATATTTCATTAGGAGTTTGAGGGGATTTGATATGTCATCAAAGATGCTCAGGCATTTCTATAGATGTACTGTGGACCGTTCTGACTGGCTGCATCACACTTCTGGTACTGCACGGGATCTAATGAAGCTGCAGAACTTAGTCAGCTTCATCATGGGCACTAGCATTTCATAGTGTGCAGGACATCTTCAAGGAGTGATGCCCCAAAAAGTTGACATCCATCACTAAAGACTCTCCCCACTCCCCCAGGACATGCCCTCTTCTCATTGCTAGCATCAGGAAGGAGGTACAGCAGCCTTAAGGCACAAAGTCAGTGATTCAGTAACACCTTCTTTCCCAATGCCATCCGATATCTGAATGAACATTGAGCTCGTGAACACTACCTCACTACTTATTTCTATTTTTGCACTACTTTTATATATTTTACTGTAATTCACTTATTTTCTCTATTATAATGTATTACATTGTCTGTTGTTGCAAAGACAACAAATTTCACGATATATACCAGTGATATTACCGTAGATTCCGGACTACAGAGCGCACCTGATTAAAAGCCGCAGGCTCTAATTTTAGAAATAAAATCAATTTTTTAATTGTAAAGGCCGCACCGGATTTTAGGCCGCACCGCTACTTTTAAATATACATACGTATCGGTAACACAAATTACGTTGCATATACTTTTTTACTGAACAGCACGAACAACATTCCAATATCTCCTAGCGACTGGTAAAAATATATATACTGCAGCCTACCAGGAAAAGTTATTGATCGACTTTAACTTAAAAGCAGCGTTTTCGCTCGGGTCTAATCGGGTCTGACGCTTGCGCATTGCGATCGGGTCTAATCGGGTCTGACACGCTTGCGCAATGCGATCGGGTCTAATCGGGTCTGACACGCTTGCGCAATGCGATCGGGTCTAATCGGGTCTGACGCGCTTGCGCAATGCGCTCGGGTCTAATCGGGTCTGACGCGCTTGCGCAATGTGATCGGGTCTAATCGGGTCTGACGCTTGCGCATTGCGATCGGGTCTAATCGGGTCTGACGCGCTTGCGCAATGCGATCGGGTCTAATCGGGTCTGACGCTTGCGCATTGCGATCGGGTCTAATCGGGTCTGACACGCTTGCGCAATGCGATCGGGTCTAATCGGGTCTGACGCTTGCGCAATGCGATCGGGTCTAATCGGGTCTGACACGCTTGTGCAATGCGATCGGGTCTAATCGGGTCTGACGCGCTTGCGCAATGCGCTCGGGTCTAATCGGGTCTGACGCGCTTGCGCAATGCGATCGGGTCTAATCGGGTCTGACGCTTGCGCATTGCGATCGGGTCTAATCGGGTCTGACGCGCTTGCGCAATGCGATCGGGTCTAATCGGGTCTGACGCTTGCGCATTGCGATCGGGTCTAATCGGGTCTGACGCGCTCGGGTCTTGCTTTTCTTCGAGTATTTTCCATGTTGATGAGGGTGAGTACAAATGACTGATTTACAATAATTTAATTGTGAAAGTGCGCTTGATTTATCGTACAATTTCATTGGACCTCTGTGAACTACTCATCAATTTTATTGGTCTACTGTTACGAGGCAAAATGTTTACGAGGCGGCATGAAAAAAAACCATGTATTAGCCGCTTTGGATTATAGGCCGCAGAGTTCAAAGCTGTTCAAAATGTGGGAAAAAAGTAGCGGCTTATAATCCGGAATCTACGGTAATTCTAATTCTGATCTATGTGTATTCTCACCATATTCCCATTAACTTTCCCCAAGATACTACCAGTCACCTCCACACTGATGGTAATTTACAGTGACCAATTAGTGTACCAAACTGCATGTTCTTGGGATGTGGGAGGAAAGCTAATCACCTGGAGGGTCTCACAGAGCACATGCAAACTCCACGCAGTCAGTGTCCGATTGAACACAGGTCTCTAAAGCTGAGAGACAATGGCTCAGTGCTGTGCCACTGCATTGCCCTGCAAAAATCAGGGTTGTATTCCCTGGAATTCAGAAGATTAAGATGGGTTTGATGTTCTGGATAATTTAAGGATTTTTTTTTGGCTGTATAGAGATGGACAAATTTGCTGGAAGAAACATGGTCTAGCAGTTGGAGGCAAACGCTCCTAGTATGAAGCTGCTACCAGTAGAGAAAGGCAAGTGTTTGGAACTCTGTTCCACAAAGGGCAAATCTGTTTAAATTCTGAATTCTGTGGCTGGGAGTTCTGTGTTGTCCTAACATTTTTAGGGAGTTCTTGCAACAAGGAATTGGATGATAGATCTGCTGTGATCTTGTCAAATGGTGGAATAGACAAAGTGAAGAAAGGCCCTGGACTTGTGCACAAACATCGCCAACACCATCACACTAAGCACAGGGGCCCCCCAGGGCTGCGTGCTCAGTCCACTGCTGTTCACTCTGCTGACCCACGACTGTGCTGCAACACACAGCTCGAGCCACATCATCAAGTTCGCCGATGACATGACCATGGTGGGTCTCATCAGCAAGAACGACGAGTCAGCTTACAGAGAGGAGGAGCAGCGGCTAACAGACTGGTGCAGAGCCAACAACCTGTCTCTTAATGTGAACAAAACAAAAGAGATGGTTGTTGACTTCAGGAGGGCACGGAGCGACTACTCACCGCTGAACATCAACGGCTCCTCGGTAGAGATCGTTAAGAGCACCAAATTTCTTGGTGTTCACCTGGTGGAGAATCTCACCTGGTCCCTCAACACCAGCTCCATAGCAAAGAAAGCCCAGCAGTGTCTCTACTTTCTGCGAAGGCTGAGGAAAGTCCATCTCCCATCCCCCATCCTCATCACATTCTACAGGGGTTGTATTGAGAGCATCCTGAGCAGTTGCATCACTGCCTGGTTCGGAAATTGCACCATCTCGGATCGCAAGACCCTGCAGCGGTTAGTGAGGTCAGCTGAGAAGATCATCGGGGTCTCTCTTCTCGCCATCACAGACATTTACACTACACGCTGCATCTGCAAAGGAAACAGCATTATGAAGGACCCCATGCACCCCTCATACAATCTCTTCTCCCTCCTGCTGTCTGGGACAAGGCTCCGAAGCATTCAGGCTCTCATGACCAGACTATGTAACAGTTTCTTCCCCCTAAGCTATCAGACTCCTCAATACCCGAAGCCTGGACTGACACTTTGCCCTATTGTCCTGTTTATTATTTATTGTAATGCCTGCAATAAAAGTGACTTGACTTGACTTGAACTATCTTAACATGTATGAGGAAATGGAAGTGAAAAAGAAATCTTGCAGATGCAGGAAAACTGCACTAAAATCAACACTTTGCTGGGCTGCAGCATCTGTGGAGAGAGGCAAACAGGGTTAACGTATCAGCTTCAGGAGTCTTCTTGGGCACAAAATGCTTACTGTGCTTCTCTCTCTGAGGCCTTGGTTCCTTTGAGATCAAATCGAAAAGAGTGCGTGTCTCCAGCTAAGCACAGGAGAACAATGGAAATATGGATCTGCAGTGAGGGCAATAAAGAATAGAAGCAAAAGAAGGCCATTCTGTTCAGAACAAGAACCAGGTTTATTATCACACACCCTTGTACCATGTAATCTGTTGCTTTGTGGCAGCTGTATACGCAAGACATAAAATAAATTGTTGTGAGTTGCAAAAAATAAATAGTGCAAAAGCAGCGGTGTTCACGGGCCATTCAGAAATCTGATAGCAGGGGAAGACACTATTCCTATAATGTTACATGTGGGTTTTCAGGCTCCTGTAACTCCTCTCTGATGGGAAGAGAGCATGTCCTGGGTGGTGAGGGTCCTTAATGATGGAAGCTGCCTTCCTGAGGCACCACCTCTTGAAGATTAATTTTGATGGTGGGGAGGGTTGTGCCCATAATGGAGCTGCCTGAGTCCTTTGCTTCTCGTTCAATAAAATCCTGGTTGATTTTTTTTTACCTCGGAGTCACTTTCCTGTTTTAACCCCATATCTTTTGAGTCCCTAGTACTGACCTCGTACATAAAACGCTGGAGGAGCTCGGGTGTGTTTGTTACTCTCCATAGATGCTGCCTGACCTGCTGAATTCCTCCAGCATTTTGTGGGTTACTCAGGATTGTGGTATTGTAGGATAGTTATGATGATTGTAACTATAAAAGACATAGACATGCAATTTGTGTTTTGGTGATTCTGTCCTTCCCAATGTGAATTTGTCGTCACTCTTGACCATACAGAACTCCAGTGGAGTGTGTTCTTGGTCAACAAAGTTTGCAATGTAAGGGACTGTGTACTAAGGGCATTTCTTGGCGTATACCTTGGCCACTCCTGCAACAGATGGTGCTGGGGACTTGCAAGTGTGCAGAGATTCCTACTGGTGCTTTGAACAAATCTGATGAACCTAGTCCTTGAGCTCTGGACTCTCCGAAGATGGGATTCTGAATACTAGGCCTTGAACGCCAATCTTGTGTGTCATGTGCCTAGGTGGTGACTGCTCCTCGTTCCTCCCTGTTCTGCTGGCATCCTACATGTCCATGTTACTCACCTTTGAATCTGGAGTGGAGGCTTAGATTTAGGCCTCTCCCTATTTCCCAACATCCCTGTCCTTGAACCTGAAACAACCTAAAAACAACTGAATCTGAGCTGCAACCTTCTCAGTCTCTTAAATTCTAATGAATCAAGTCCCTATAGGTTAGTTGGCCACTGTAAATTGCCCCTGGTGTGTAAATGGATGGTAAATCTTAGGGGAAGATGTTAAAAATGTGAGAGCAATGGGTGCTTGGTGACTGTTATGGACAGTGGGCCAAATGGCCTTACCTGTTCTCCTTGACTAGGTCATTACTGAGTTGGCTCATGGATATCTGGGTTGATATCAGACAGCACTGATGTGGAGGAAAGAGAAAACAGTAGACTTTCAGTCTGGAATGGAGGTTGTCTGGAGAAAGGCAGGAGTTTGGAGGGGAGCAAAGTTGGTCCAATAAATCTGCTCAGTTCCTGGCTGGGGCTGGAAGTTGTGCAGACGTAGGCACAGAAGAAGGAACTTCCATTTGTACAGTGCATTTCACAAGCTCCACACTCTGGTCAGCTGAGTTCCTGGCTGGGGCTGGAAATTGTGCAGACATAGGCACAGAAGAAAGCACTCTGTTCAGCTGCTTTCCACCATGAGTCATAGCTGCAAAAATGAAAACAAGGCAACCAATTGCGTGCACTGAGATGCCATAAAGATGTTAGTCTGAGAGGATCCCCAGGCAGTCAGCAATCAGAAAGGGGCCCATTGCTCATGATTTATGGCCCTTCTGTTGTGCTAGCAACAGTGCAAAGTCTAACCATATTGACATTCTTGTAATTTGTGCCACTGATTTGAGTTTAAAACCATTCATCCTAAGCCTCAAAATATTATAAGTCAGGTATCCCTGGCTACAAACTTTGTCTCTTCCCAACCCACTGTCCCTATACTGACTGTCCATTGCTGTTCTTGGGCTGTGCTCCTTGCCACTCCTAATCCCCACTCTCCCTCTGTCTGTTCCTCGGTTGAACAAAGCCCCCCTCCCCCATTCCCATTCCTGGCTGGGTCTTTGTGCGATCTGCAAAAGTTGTTGTTTCCAGTGTCTGCAGTAGTTACTCCATAGCTTTTTCAGTGGCAGTTTAGCTTCAAAGTTTGTTAACAGATGGGTAATGTGGAATGAAAGCAAAAAGTAGTAAGGTGAAAAGTAAAAGTGGCAGGCAGGCAAATCCAGGGCAAAAACCAAAAAGGGCCACTTTTCAACATAATTGTATAAGGGCTAAGAGTGTTGTAAAAACAAGCCTGAAGGCTTTGTGTGTCAATGCGAGGAGCATTCGTAACAAGGTGGATGAATTGAATGTGCAGATAGTTATTAATGCATATGATATAGTTGGGATCACAGAGACATGGCTCCAGGGTGACCAAGGATGGGAGCTCAACATCCAGGGATATTCAATATTCAGGAGGGATAGACAGGAAAGAAAAGGTGGAGGGGTAGCGTTGCTGGTTAGAGAGGAGATTAACGCAATAGAAAGGAAGGACATTAGCCTGGAGGATGTGGAATCGATATGGGTAGAGCTGCATAACACTAAGGGGCAGAAAACGCTGGTGTGAGTTGTGTACAGGCCACCTAACAGTAGTAATGAGGTTGGGGATGGCATTAAACAGGAAATTAGAAATGCGTGCAATAAAGGAACAGTAGTTATAATGGGTGACTTCAATCTACATATAGATTGGGTGAACCAAATTGGTAATGGGTGCTGAGGAAGAGGATTTCTTGGAATGTATGCGGGATGGTTTCCTGAACCAACATGTCGAGGAACCAACTAGAGAGCAGGCCATTCTAGATTGGGTATTGAGCAATGAGGAAGGGTTAGTTAGCAATCTTGTCGTGCGAGGCCCCTTGTGTAAGAGTGACCATAATATGGTGGAGTTCTTCATTAAGATGGAGAGTGACCATCACTCCATAATTTGTTAATTCAGAAACAAAGGTATGAGACGTGAATTAGCTTTGAAGGTATGAGACGTGAATTAGCTAAGATAGACTGGCAAATGATACTTAAAGGGTTGACGGTGGATATGCAATGGCAAGCATTTAAAGATTGCATGGATGAACTACAACAATTGTTCATCCCAGTTTGGCAAAAGAATAAACCAGGGAAGGTAGTGCACCCGTGGCTGACAAGAGAAATTAGGGATAGTATCAAGTCCAAAGAAGAAACAGATAAATTAGCAAAAAACAGCGGCACACCTGAGGACTGGGAGAAATTCAGAGACCAGCAGAGGAGGACAAAGGGCTTAATTAGGAAAGGGAAAAAAGATTACGAGCTGGCAGGGAACATAAAAACTGACTAAAAGCTTTTATAGATACGTGAAAAGAAAAAGATTGGTCAAGGCAAATGTAGGTCCTTTACAGTCAGAAACAGGTGAATTGATCATAGGGAACAAAGACATGGCAGACCAATTGAATAACTACTTTGGTTCTGACTTCACTAAGGAGGACATAAATAATCTTCCGGAAATAGTAAGGGACCGAGGGTCTAGTGAGATGGAGGAACTGAGGGAAATACATGTTAGTAGGGAAGTGGTGTTAGGTATATTGAAGGGATTAAAGGCAGATAAATCCCCAGGGCCAGATGGTCTGCATCCCAGAGTGCTTAAGGAAGTAGCCCAAGAAATAGTGGATGCATTAGTGATAATTTTTCAAAACTCCTTGGATTCTGGATTGGTTCCTGAGGATTGGAGGGTGGCTAATGTAACCCCACTTTTTAAAAAAGGAGGGAGAGAGAAACCGGGGAATTATAGACCGGTTAGTCTGACATCGGTGGTGGGGAAAATGCTAGAGTCGGTCATCAAAGATGTGATAACAGCACATTTGGAAAGAGGTGAAATCATCGGCCAAAGTCAGCATGGATTTGTGAAAGGAAAATCATGTCTGACGAATCTTATAGAATTTTTTGAAGATGTAGCTAGTAGAGTGGATAGGGGAGAGCCAGTGGATGTGGTATATTTAGATTTTCAAAAGGCTTTTGACAAGGTCCTACACAGGAGACTAGTGTGCAAACTTAAAGCACACAGTATTGGGGGTATGGTATTGATGTGGATAGAGAATTGGTTGGCAGACAGGAAGCAAAGAGTGGGAGTAAATGGGACCTTTTCAGAATGGCAGTCAGTGACTAGTGGGGTACCGCAAGGCTCAGTGCTGGGACCCCAGTTGTTTACAATATATATTAATGATTTAGACGAGGGAATTAAATGCAGCATCTCCAAGTTTGCGGATGACACGAAGCTGGGCGGCAGTGTTAGCTGCGAGCAGGATGCTAAGAGGATGCAGGTGACTTGGATAGGTTAGGTGAGTGGGCAAATTCATGGCAGATGCAATTTAATGTGGATAAATGTGAGGTTATCCACTTTGGTTGCAAGAACAGGAAAACAGATTATTATCTGAACAGTGGTCGATTAGGAAAAGGGGAGATGCAACGAGACCTGGGTGTCATTGTACACCAGTCATTGAAGGTGGGCATGCAGGTACAGCAGGCGGTGAAAAAGGCAAATGGTATGTTGGCATTCATAGCAAAAGGATTTGAGTGCAGTTTTGGTCCCCTAATCTGAGGAAAGACATTCTTGCCATAGAGGGAGTACAGAGAAGGTTCACCAGATTGATTCCTGGGATGGCAGGACTTTCATATGAAGAAAGACTGGATCGACTAAGCTTATACTCATTGGAATTTAGAAGATTGAGGGGGGATCTTATTGAAACGTATAAAATTCTAAAGGGATTGAACAGGCTAGATGCAGGAAGATTGTTTTCGATGTTGGGGAAGTTCAGAACGAGGGGTCACAGTTTAAGGATAAAGGGGAAGCCTTTTAGGACCGGGATGAGGAAAAACTTCACAGGGAGTGGTGAATCTGTGGAATTCTCTGCTACAGGAAACAGTTGAGGCTGGTTCATTGGCTATATTTAAGAGGAAGTTAGATATGGCCCTTGTGGCTAAAGGGATCAGGTACAGGGTTCTGAGTTGGATGATCAGCCATGATCATACTGAATGGCGGTGCAGGCTCGAAGGGCTGAATGGCCTACTCCTGCACCTATTTTCTATGTTTCTATGAAAGTGTCCGAGAACATTTTTTTGTTCTTGTGGATGTTGACAGAAACTGTTGCTGCTGTATCAGATTAAGAGTGTACTGGAGCAAACCTATTCCCATACTTTTTACTGGAGGAGATCACAATTGCTGAACAAGAAGAAAGACTGCTCCTTGTGATTTACACACTCCCTCACCTCAACCACATGACCACATGGAAAACCAATCATATTCATTCCATTTGGGTAGCCTCCAACCTGATGGCATGAATGCGATTTCTCAAACTTCTGGTAATGCCCCCCACTTCACCATTTCCCATCTCCTTTTCCCTCTCTCAGCTCATCTCCTTGACTCCCTCTGGTGCTTCTCCCCCTTTTTTCTTTATTCCATGGCCTTCTGGCTCTCTCACCAGTCCCCCTCTAGGTTTCACCTATCACTTACCCCTCCTCTCACCTCTTAAATCTGCTCCTCAGCATTTTTTCTCCTGTCCTGCTGAAGGGTTTTGGCCCAAAAACGTTGACTGTACTTTTTTTCCATAGTTGATCCCTGGCCTGCTGAGTTGCTCCAGCATTTTGTGCGCACTGCTCATACTCAAGTCTTCGGATTACAGAGGCACCATTTCCTGCCCAGTTCACTTACTTAGACAGACAAGGGAAGCCATCATTATTTTATAGGGCCAACTGTCTTGCAGAATGATGAGAAGCCTTTGATGATTTTTCTGTTTTTCTTGTGTCAGTGGGTGGTGACTCTGACTTTAATGGAAATCTACTAACGCATCCTCCCTTTCCCAACTGTGTAATGAAAACAACTATGCATTACTTTTCTTCTCTATCTCCAGACTCCTCCAAATCAGATTCGAGGTTAATATCACTGGCATATATCATGAAATTTGTAATGTGTCAGCAGTACATTGCAATAAATAATAACTGTAACTTACAATAAGAACCTATTTATAAAATTAAATTAGTGGGGGAAAAAAGGGAAAAATAGTGAGGTAGTGTTCATGTCCATCTGATGGCAGAGGGGAAGAAGCTATTCCTAAATCATTGAGTGTGTGCCTCCTGTATCTCCTCTGTGATAGTAGCAATGAGGAGCACTGAATGAGTGCTTCAGTGAGTAGCAATGAACTGGGAGATGGGAGTCCTTAATGACGGATTCTATCTGTTTGAGGCATCTCTCCTTGAAGATGTCCTGGATGCTAGGAAGACTAGTGCCCATGTTGGAGTCCTGTGCAGTGCCACCCCATACTAGATGGTGATGCAGCCAATAAGAATGCTCTCCACGGTACATCTGTAGAAATTTACTAGTGTCTTTGGTAACATACCAAATCTCCTCAAACCCCAAATGAAATCCAGCTGCTACCTTTGCAATTGCTCAGGATGATCTTCAGAGAGATTGACACCAAGGAACTTGAAATTGCTCACCATTTCCACTTCTGATCCCACGATGGTGACTGGTGTGTTACCCTTTCTGAAGTCCACAACAAATTCTTTGGTCTTACTGATGTTGAGTACGAGGTTGTTGCTTCGACACAACTCAACTAGCAGATCCATCTCGTCCCTGTATGCCTTCTCATCACCGTCTGAAATTCTGCCTATAATAGTTACGTCATCAACAAATGTATACAGCTGTCCCCTGTTTTTTGAACGTTTACTTTACGTCAACTCACTGTTACAAAAGCCCTACATTAGTTACCTGTTTTCGCTAACAGAAGGTGTTTTCACTGTTACCTAAAAAGGCAGCTCGCGAAGAGGGCAGTGTGTGAAAAAAGGCAGCGCGCCCCGAGCAGCCGAGCCTCTCTCCCGGAACTGCATTCTAGCCGGCATTGCTTAAACACGTGCCTGTCAGCATCTGTGCTTTATGTCGATTTATTTTGTACATCTGTTAGCAAGATGAGTTCTAAGGTATCGGAAAAGCCTAAAAGAGCGTGTAAGGGTGTTACACTTAGTGTAAAACTAGACATAATAAAGCGTTTCGATCGTGGTGAATGAAGTAAGGATATAGTGAGTTTGGCTGAGGGTTTATGGAAATTGACGAAGATGATGTTGAAGAGGTTTTGGCCTCCCATGACCAAGAACTGACAGATGAAGAGCTGATGAAGAAGAAAGGATAACAATTGAAGCCGAACGCAGTAGCGAATGGCTCGAAAGTGAAGATGTCCAGGAACTGAACGTGAAGCAATTGTGTGAGATTTTCACTGCGATTGACAATGCTGCAATGATTGCAGAAAAGTATGACTTCAATTTTGAAAGGGTATGTAGATTTAGGGTAGGTTTGCAGGATGGTTTGAGTGCTTACAAAGAACTGTATGATAGAAAAGTGCGCGAGGCTAAGCAGTCAAGCATACTGTCGTTTTTCAAGCCTTCCACATCAGCCACAGCAGACGACGAAACTCTACCTTCGACATTGAGGCAGGCAGACATAGAAGAAGGTGACCTGCCTGCCCTAATGGAAACAGACGATGATGAGATGACATCCCAGTCTCCCACCACCCCAACCTCCGACGACTCAGCCTAACACACCATCATCAGTGTCCTCACTGTCTTCCTGATTCCGGTAAGTAAAACCACACTAGGCGTACATTATTTCTACCGGTACTTTATATAGGCTGTGTATTTTTATGTGTTATTTGGTAGCTTTATAGCTTAACGGTTACTGGAAAGAGTGTTTCTGCCAGGAGCGCTTGCGCCGTGTGTTTCTGCCGCGAGTGCTGCTGAGAACGCTTGTGTGAAATTTTCGCTGCGGTGGACAGTGCTGCAATAATTCTAGAAAAGTATTCCTACATTATATAGGCTGTGTATTTATCAGATCATTCCTGCTTTTACTATGTTACTGTTATTTTAGGTTTTATGTGTTATTTGGCATGATTTGGTAGGTTATCTTTTGGGTCTGCGAACGCTCACAAATATTTTCCATATAAATAAATGGTAATTGCTTCTTCAATTTATGACATTCCGGCTTACGAACTGTTTCATAGGAACGCTCTACCTTCGAAGAGCGGGGGAAACCTGTAGATGGCATTTGAGCTGTGCCTAGCCATGTAGGCATGGGTATAGAGAGAGTAGAGCAGAGGGTTAAGTACACATCCTTGAAGTGTGCCAGTGTTGATTGTCATTGAGGTGGAGATGTTATTTCTTCTCCACACTGACTGTGATGTTTTGTTTTGCTTTGTAGGAAGTAATGGCCTGCAAACCCTGCCAGAGTTGTTGTGCATCCGATTCCACCTCTAAACACAATCAGAATTGTTCTTTTACACTTTAGATAGCCCCCCATAAGTCATACCTGGCCTTTTTTGTATAGTCCTAGACTTGAATACCACAGACATAGCCCTCTGCAGACTACGAATCTCCTAGTTCATCTGAGGCTTGTTCTTGTAGGTACATACTCATCCACACAGGTTTTAATGAAGTCAGTGACAACTGTGGCGCATCATTCAGTTCCAGCTCTTTGCCATATTAAGATGAGCTTTATTTACCTGGCAGATATTGGAAACTTCATGAAAACTTCCTAATTGGTGTCATTATTCTCAACATATCACATGGGAGATAAAGTCACCAGAAAAGACAAATGAGAAACTCTTTGCATGATTGATACCAGAATGGGAGAATGAGAGAACACAAATGTTCTCACAGACATTGAGAGAACACAAATATTGGCAATCTTATGGGGCTTTCTTTATCATCTGGGAAAAATGGGCAGCTCTTTAATTGATCACCTTTAACGTAACAAAACTGTCTAATAGTATAAGTGTGGAAAGTCCTTGATGCTGGTGTTACGTGTTTGCAGGAATTTGGATCATCTACCCAATGGAAGAGCAGAGAAGAGAGAATGTCCTGTGTGACTGGGGTCTTTGATTATGCTGACTGCTTTACTGAGGCAGCTAGAAGTATAGTCAAAGTCCCTAACTGGGAGGCAGGTTTCCATGATGTGCTGAGCTGTGGCTACAGCTCTGTGATTTTTACATCAGATCAGCCATCACAAGTGACAGACAAGGCTTGAGGGGCCGAGTGACCTTTTTCTTACTTCACCTCATTTATTAAGAAGGAGCTAGATAGGTATCTTATGGATAGGGGAATCAAGGGATATGGGGACAAGGCAGGAACCGGGTATTGATAGTAGATGATCAGCCATGATCTCAAAATGGCGGTGCAGGCTCAAAGGGCCGAATGGTCTACTTCTGCACCTATTGTCTATTGTCTATTAACATACTGCAGCACGTTATAGGTGTGGAAAACAGGGATGTTTATCAAGCAGTTTATCTATTGTGAAATTGCTTTTGATGAGGATATTTTAACAGTCATGAGTGTTATTCAGTCACAAGTATATAAAGCGAGTAGAGTAGGGAGCAAGCCTTGTGGTGCACCTGTGCTGAAGGAGATCAATTGATGGAAGTGTTGCCAATCCAAACTGACTGGGGTCTGCAAGTGAGGAAATGGAGGATCCAGGAGATATACACAAGGAGGTATTCAGGCCAAGATCCTGAAGCTTATTGACTAGCTTTGCTGAGCTGTAGTTGATAAGGAGCTTACTGATGCATGCATCTTTGCTCTCCGGATATTCCAGGATGCTGGGCTGGGGGTTGGGGGCTTGAATAGGCTGAGAAAGCACTGTAAAATGACCCCTGTGGTGTAAGTGAGCAATAGAATCTGGGAGGACTCTGGGGGAATATAATGAGATGAATGTAGATGGGTGGTCAGCATGGACTCAGTGGGCTGAAGGGCTTGTTTCTATGCTGAATCTCTCTGACTCTTAATGCGCCTTTAGCTTTGTACCTGCATGATGGTCCTGCTAGCAAACATGAGCTCACAGCACCAGGGACTGTGTTACATTTGTACCAACTTGTGATCTTAGTGAAGATGCCTCTCCGAGAGAAATCAGTAGCTCCAACTTTTGACTGAGCCATGGTCTGAACATCTCCCAATCTGGGCTCCCTGGTGCTGCGCTAGTGTGCAGGGAGATGCTGTGGAGGTAATTCACCCAAAGGCAGGGCAGAGTGCTGGCACGGTTGAGGGAGATTGCCCCTTTTTCCTGGCTCTTTGTGATCGAGTCAAGTGGTTATCTCCCCTTTGGAGGCAGGTTTCTTCTGGTGAGGGATGCTTCCACCGTTTGAAAGATCTTGCTGTGCACAACACGACTGCCAAAGTCATAGAAATGTACAGCACACAGATGGGCTTGTCAGCCCGTCTCATTCATGCCGGCTGTGATGCCTTTCCACACAACCCCCTCTTCACCACATTGCACTGTTTTGTTGCACTTTGCCTATCGAAAAGCACTTCCAAATAATAGACAATAGACAATAGGTGCAGAAGTAGACCATTCGGCCCTTCGAGCCTGCACCGCCATTTTGAGATCATGGCTGATCAATTACTATCAATACCCGGTTCCTGCCTTGTCCCCATATCCCTTGATTCCCCTATTCATAAGATACCTATCTAGCTCCTTCTTGAAAGCATCCAGAGAATTGGCCTCCACTACCTTCCGAGGCAGTGCATTCCAGACCCCCACAATTCTCTGGGAGAAGAAGTTTTTCCTTAACTCTGTCCTAAATGACCTACCCCTTATTCTCAAATAATGCTCTACCCATCGATTCTAGTGGCACTTCAGAAATAAATTGTTGGTTTTGAGATATTCCAGGACTATTAAAGGCAGATTCTCCCTCTCTCCTTCTCTGCCCCTCAACCTCCCTCCCTCCCTCCCTCCCAGAGTATGTTGCCTCCTCCCCATCCCCTCTCCCCTGCCTCCAGCTCTCCCTTCCTCTCTTGCCTCCTCATGTCCCCTCACACTCCCTCAGTACTGCAAGCTAAGCGTCATGCCCTCTCACGCTCTTCAACATCCTCTCAGCTCCATCACCCCTCTGCCCCCTTTTCTCTCTATCTTCATCCTTCCCTTTTGACATTTTCCACACTGAATGTCTCCCCCTCCTCTCTTCTCCCTGACTCTGTATGCAGTCTGGACATTGTCCACAATGAACAATTCCTTTCACTGAATCCAGACTAGTGCTCTCTGTTACTGTGACTGCCTGATGATGTGTTTGCCAACCTTCAGTCTATTGAATCCATAAAACCATGCTGTGTGCAAGTCCGTCTATCAGGAACCATGCAGCCTGTAGTGTGATGAATGGCTCTGTTATGGAGTCCCAGCTGCAGCCTGGCACAGTTCTCCGCACTGTCCTTCTCAGAGGCTCTCTGTATCTTCAACTCTGCTTTCTCCTGTCCCACTCATGCACTGAGGTTCCTCGCCTGCCTTGCCTTTCATTCTCCTCCTCTCCCAGCCACTTAGGACTTCCTCCTTTACCTCATGCCTGCCCTCTGTAGAGTCGTACTGTACAGAAATAGGTCCTTCAGTCTACTGAGTCACACTCAACCATCAGCCACCCATCCACACTAATCCTAGTACAGGCCCTTCGGCCCCGTGATGCGCTGACCTTTTAATCAAACTCTAAGCAAAACCTTCCTTCCAGCATAGCCCTCCATTTCTCTGTTATCCATGTGAATTTCTTAGTGCTCCTAATGTATCTGCCTCTACGCCACCTCTGGCAATGCGTTACACACACTCACAGAAAAACTTGCCTCTGGTATCCCCCTATACTTTCTTGCAATCACCTTAAAATTATGCCCCCTCACATTAGCCATTTTTGCTCTGAAAAAGTCTTGGGCTGTCCATGCGATTCATGCCTCTTATCATTTCTATCAATCCTACACTAATCCCATTTATTAAAAAGTTCTTACCTCTGTTCTTACCTCAGCTACCCTGGATTCTACCATTCACCTGCACATCAGGGACAACTTGCAGCAGTAAACCTCCCGGCCCGTGTGTCTTTGGGTTTTTGGAGGAAACTGGGGCCCACTTTGTCACAGAGTGAACGTGCACAGACAGTGTTAGTGGTTGGGATCGAACTTGGGTCTCTGGCACTTTGAGGCAGTGTCTCACTGGAGTGGCACAGCTAGATGAGCTATGGGTTTATTCAGCATGAAATCAAGCCCTTCGGCCCTTCTTGTTCATACCAACCAAAGTGCCCGTCTGAACCAGTCCATTTGCCTGTATTTGGCTCATCTCTTTCCAAGCGTTCCTATCAGTGTACCTGGCTTTTCAATATTGTAATTGTACCTGCCTTTGCCACCTCCTCTGACAGCTTGATCCACACATCCACTACCCTCTGTATGGAAAACGTGTCCTTCAGATCTCCTTCAAGTGTTCTCCCTCACAAATCTGTGCCCTATAGTTGAAGACGCTCTTGTCCTATAAAAGACCATGACAATCCACCGTATCTATACATATCATGATTTTATAAATCTTTAAAAGGTCACCCCTCAGTCTGCTTCACTCCTGGGAGACACATCCCAGCCTATCCAGACCCTCTTTGAAACTCAGGCCCACCGATCCAGACAACATCTTTGCCAATTGTTTCTGCAACCTCTTTATCTTAACCACATCTTTCCTATGGCAAGGTGGCCAGAACTACATGTAATACTCTAGGTATTGTCTCACCAATGTCCTGTTTGCAGTGACATTCCATAATGTCTTGGGCCAGGCCTGAGCTCCAGCTGAAGCTCCAGAACTGTTGCTCCAATTGTGGCCGTGTCGTGGTGTGACTGCTGCACCAGGAGAATGGTGGTGCACTTGTGCACAGGACAATGACATCAGCTTGATTTCCATTCCAGCTCAGAGGGTTCTGACATGGCCAATGAGGAAACCGCAGATGGGGTGGGAGATAGTGGCTGGACGACGGGAGATGGAGTTTGCAAAGCAGTCCTTCTACTTGCTGGCTTGCACAAGTTTCTGTGTCTCATATTGCATGCCCTCTTGGTTCTCTATACTTCCTCCAATTTGAACAAGGACTCCCAGGAGTGAGAGGGCCTGTTGCATTTCTCAGTGTCCTGAAATCCTTTTTCCTGCTTGTTGGGGCACCTTTTCCCATGATGGACTCTGTAATTTTGCTTTCAGAGTCTGTTCTCAGGCCTGTGAATGAGGTGTCCTGCACGGTGTAGCCAGCAGAATATAGCTGGGCTTCATAAACAAACCCGGAGGACAACTGATTCACAGTAATGAAGACTCAAAGTAAATTTATTATCTAAGTCACTATATGTCACTATATACTACCCTGAGATTCATTTTCCTGCAAGCATTTAAAATAAAATAAAGAACTACAATAAAATTTATGAAAATCTATACATAAATACTGATAAGCAACCAATGTGCAAAAGACAACAAGTGAAAAAAGTACTGAGAACGTGAGTTGTAGAGTCCTTGAAAGTTGGCCTGTAAGTCGTGGAATCAGTTGCATGTTGAGGAACCTGACTGACGGTAGTAGGGTAATAGCTGTTCCTGAACCTGGTGGTGTGATAGTAACAAGAAGAGAGCATGGCCTGGATAGGATGGTGGGGTCTTTTTATGATGGGTGCTGCTTTCTTGTGGCAGCGATCTGTGTAAATACACTGGGTGGTGGGAAGGGCTTTGCGTGTGATGGATACCACTTTCTCGTTCCTGAGCATTGCTGTTCCCGTACCAGGCCATGATGCAATCAGTCAGGATACTCGCCACTGTGCATCAATGGAAGTTTGTCAAAAGTTCTGGGTGACATCTCCGCACTTTACAAGCAGCTCACTCAGATTGGCATCTCGTGAGCAATCTGCCACACCTTTAGACCATTCTGGTGCATGCTGTGCTGCAGATTCCAACTTACCAATCTGGTTTGCACAAAGTTTTCTTTTGCGATGTGCTCATTCAGGGTGAGGAGCAGTTGTTTGGGCTGGTGGTGAGGCAGATTTGACGGGAGGTGTTTATGGATGGCAAAATGGCAGAGCTGGTCGTCTGTGACTAGTTTTTGTTTGGTGTATGTAAAATTATGGACTGGTACATCTCAGAAATGGGCCCTTAGGCTCACGTGGCTTATCTGTGCTAATCCCATTTGCCTCCCTCTCCCCTCCTGCCCTGTCCAGATGCCTTTTAAATGTTGCAGTTGTTCCTGCCTCCTCCACCTCCCCTGGCAACTCATTCCAAATACCAACTTCTGTTTGTATAGGGAAAGCACACCCAGCAGATCCTCTTCAATCATTCTCTCTCTCACCTTAGTCCTGTGCCCTCTAGGTTTAGATACCCTACCATGCTGGATATCTGCCCGGTCTTCACTGCTCAGTTCTATATCCTCTATTACGTCACCTTCACTCCAGCTTTTCCGTCACTCCATAACCCTCAAGCCCTTCAATATCCTCATGAATCTTATCTGTACCCCCTCTAACTCAGTTACATCTTTCCTACACAGTGTCAACCAAAACTGTACACAATACTTAGTCTAAGGAATCCAACAGTTTGTCCAAGTATGACATGATGTCCCAACCCTTGCATTCAGTGCCCTGAGATATGCAGGTAGGAATGCCATACATCTCCTTCACCTCTCTGTCTAACTGTGTCGTCATTGTCAGTGGGCAACTGTGAATTCAAGAGTTGTTAGAAAGCATCACTTGGGTGCTGCATCTGGTAGAGCTTGTGTCTCACAGCTCCATCGACCTAGGTTCAATCCTGGTCTAAGGTTTTGTCTGCGTGGAGTTTGCACTTTCTCCTTGTGACTGTGTGGAGCGTTCCTTCCACTTCCTGTTGTTTCCTGCCCGCATCCCAAAGACACACAGCTTAATTGGCCACTGTAAATTGCCTTGGTTTGAGTGTAAGTAGGTGAGTGTAAATCCAGGGTGAGTTGATGGAACTGTGAGTTTGGTATGAATGGCTGTTCGATGGCTAGCAGGGAGTTAGTGGACTGAAGTGCCTGTTTCCATGCTGTTTCATATTTGTCATCATGATTTATTATTGAGGGATGTAAACATTTAAGTATTCTATATGTTGCATTCTGAATTGTTTCCTAAATCTGAAATCAAATTGTAGTCTGGCTTGAAGCATCTTGAAGAATACGTGTCACAGTGATACTGTGAAGGCAGGAGAAAAACTGACACTTGCTTCCAAAATTTTAGGTGCATTTTTATTTGTGAAAGAAATCACACAGTGTGGGAAACACCTAACGGCAAAGTGAGGAAACTCCCAGTATGTCAGCCAGAAATAATTAGTGTTTATGGAATAAACCAGAGGCAAGATTTTGCACCGTTGAATCAATTGGCATTGGCCAGCTCCAGATCTCCAGTTGGGTTTGTTGAACCATTGAAGAGTGTGAAGGGTCTGGAGTTCACATAGAGCATGTAGGAAAGAGAAAAGGTCCTGCAGATTCTCAATAGGCCAGGCAGTGTTTGGGGAGAGAAAAATCAAGTTAGACAATGGACCAGAAATTTGTTCACACAACTCCCATTAAAATCAGTGCAGTGTTGTCAAAGTTTACTCTGTCTAGAGTGGGGCAGTTTTATTGTATCTGAGCACCCATCAGAAGATCCACTTCCTGCATCTTTTGGAGTTGTATTTGGCCTCAAATACTAGAGGGTATAGATTTAAGATGGGGGGGGGTGAAGTTTAAAGGAGACTTGTGAGGCAAGTATGTTTTCTTTACACAGAGTGGTAGATGGAATGTGCAGCCAGGAGAAGTGGTGGAAGGAGATACAATACCAGCTGTTTAGAGATACTGAGGCAGGCACATGGACATGAATGCAATGGAAGGATAGAGACATGTGCAGGCAGGTGGGATTAATTAAAATCGACATGGTCTGCACATCCTGAGGGCCTGTTTCTGTGCAGTACTGATCTATATTGTACTGTTATAGAGCACTGCTCTTTAACTAGGGAGCAGAGTTCTTTTGACCAATGTCAACAGCAGTGGAACGTAGAAAACTGGTTTCAAATGAAATTGGTCATCTCTGCAATTTGACAGTTCTTATTTTCTCATTCATCAGAAATGTTGTTTCCCTGCCATCCCTCAGATCAATTTCTATGTCCTCAATGAGATTTATCAATTTCTGCGGTTTAATATAGTGAATCCTATGTGTGCCAATCTATCCCTCTCCCCCTCCCCTGCCCCTCCCCTCCCCCTTTCACCCCCACCCTATCCCTCTCCCCACCCCCCTCCTTTTACTGAGAGGATAATATTGCCTCATTGCAGTCTGTAATTATGCCCTTTGCTTCCCTGTAGGGATCATACCCAATCTGGGAGGACTTCAATGCCAAAGCCGCCAAACTTCATTCCCAGCTCAGGTAAGGGGAACAGGCGTTCAAGTGAAATCTGAATGCCCAACATGTCAAGTAACTGGGTGGGTGAAGAAATAAACCAGAATGCCATTCGAAACCCTCTTACAATGAAATTGCCGTTTCTCCAAGGAAGCTGTGTCAGTACCTAAGCACTGCACTTTCATTCTCATTGAAAATTTTCTCTTTCTACAGAGAGCATTAACCAGGGACTATAATCTTGATGTTTGAGCAACATTGCAGTTTAGTTTCCCAGTTAATGAATAGTCTGTTGCAGACCTGTGGTCTCAAGAATTCCTTGACCTCATTGGTTTTACAATGTTGGGATTCAGTGGTTATCATTCTATTTAACAAAGTATGACACCCATCATTAGGTTTAACCACCAGATTTCATTGAAGTCTCAGAGCCCGAGGTAAGGTCTTCAGCCAGTGTGTGTATACACACTCACTCACGCACCTTGCCTGCGTTCCCAAATTGACACTAAATGCATCCATCCTTATCCACTGCACATAGCAGCAAGTTCCACATTCAACCTGTAAAGTACTTTTGCCTAAATTCCTTGTTAAATTTATTGGAGCCTTGTTTGCTAATTGTCCTGGATGTTTAATGTTCCAACTCACTAGCTTTTAGCAATTTGTATGTACACAGCCGTATATCTCTGTTCATCCACAGGTACCCTGTGATCTCATTTGAATAATGTCTCAGTGAAAGGCAACTTTGGGAGCTGGGTTGTGAAGACCAAGTATGTAGAGCCAAAGCAGAGAGCTGCTTCCACCTAATCAAATCAGCTTGCAGTGGTCAATATTTTTATTCAACCCCTGCTACCTAATCTGTGGTGGCTACAGTGATGTTGCAGGGGTAATGTTACCAATTATCCAGAGTCTCGAGTTCTAACTACACTACAATTTAAATTTAATTCATCTGGGTATTTAAAACAAAACTCTTCATCATCATAAAGTTATTGAGTTACCCTAAAAGCTCACACAGTTCACTAATGTCCTTCGTGGGAGAGAATTGCCCATCCTTACCTGGTCTATGATCCTGACCCACCTTTACATTTTGTTCTGAAGTGCCTTCTGAAGTTCCTCAACAAATCCCTTAGTTTTACCATTACCAAGACTTTCAAAACTGAGGAGTCAAACTGAATGGACAACTGCCTCAATTTGGACACTGAATGCAGGCAGGGTAGAGTTGCTTCATCAGAGCCCAGATGAAGGGGCACATCTGCTTATCCCCTTCCAAGGTGCTGTCTGATGGCTGAGTCCTTGCTTTTATATTCCAGTCCTCTCGCAATCAATTTGCCTTCCTTGCCACCTATTCAACCTGCAAGAAAATCTTATCCCCTCTGATGGTAGATGCATCTGTCTTTGGGTGTCACAGTGTCTTCACTCCAGAGAACACCCTCCGTCACGTTGTCTGGCACTACTTCCATCCTAGTAACACATCTGGCAATTCAAAACCAGCACAATCTACAATCTTGTGTCTTTGCTCTACTGTTCCTCTCAAGCCAAATTGGCCTTGGTTTATGAAGTGCTACAGAAGGTTAAGAAACATAGAAAACCTACAGCACAATACAGGCCCTTTGGCCCACAAAGTTGTGCAGAACATGTCCCTACCTTAGAAATTGCTAGGGTTACTCATAGCCCTCTATTTTACCAAGCTCCATGTACCTATCCAAAAGTTTCTTAAAAGACCCTATCATATCCGCCTCCACCACCGTTGCTGGCAGTCCATTCCACGCATTCACCACTTTGTGTAAAAAACTTACCCCTGACATCTCCTCTGTACCTACTCCCCAGCACCTTAAACCTGTGTCCTCTTGTGGCAACCATTTCAGCCCTAGGAAAAAGCCTCTGACTGTCCACATGATCAATGCTTCTCATTATCTTATACACCTCTTTCAGGTCACCTCTCATCCTCTGTCGCTCCAAGGAGAAAAGGCCGAGTTCACTCAACCTATTCTTATAAGGCATGCTCCCCAATTTACATCCTTGTAAATTTCCTCTGCGCCCTTTCTATGGCTTCCATATCTTTCCTGTAGTGAGGTGACCAGAACTGAGCACAGTACTCCAAGTGGGGTCTGACCAGGGTCCTATATAGCTACAACATAATGCTGAGATAACCAAAAATTAAGAAGAGCCAACTCACATAAATACCATGCAGTTGATAGACCTGAACAAGCTCACTAGCTCAAAGCAGTCCTGCCACACCCAATGGTGTAGTTAACAAGTAGAGAGGGCCTCAACAACATCTCCATCCTCAATAATGGTGGGACTCTGCAGGTGAGTCTAAAACATTTCCAACATGAACTACAAAGGTGGCCCTCCCTGTTTCCTCCTGAGATCTTCACCAACACCAGCCTCTAGCCAAATTAAATGCTCTCCATGTGGTATCGAGCACAGGTTACTGGTCCAGGCTATCTCATGGATCAAAGGTACCTTCAATGTCAGAGAAAAGTATACAATATACATCCTGACATACTGAGGAGTGCCCCAAAGAATGAATGACAATCAAATGTCAGAACCCCAAAGTCCCCCACATCTCCCCCTCCCACGCATAAACAGCAGCAAAGTGACGACTTCCCTCTCCCTCCAGCAAAAAAGGCATCAGTGCCCACCACCGAGCAAAGCATCAATAAAGACACAGGCTTGCAGTACCCCAAAGGCGCGCTAGTCCTCTAGGCCGTGTCCTTGGTATATCGAATAGTGGCCAGTTGTGAAACCTCAAGAGTGGGTCCCATTCCTGCAAAGAACTGAAGTCAGGGTCTTCAAAAGAAAAGGGAAAATGACTCCTATTATCATTAATATCCCTCATCCTGGCTACTGTTTGGAGGCCTGTATATAACTCCCATTAGGGTCTTTTTACCCTTGTAGTTCCTTAACTCTTCCCACAAGAATTTCACGTCTTCCAATCCTATGTCACCTCTTTCTAAGGATTTGATTTCAATTTTTCCCAAAAGAGCTACCCCTCACACTCTGCCTACCTGCCTGTCCTTTCGATACAAGCTGTATCCTTATATGTTAAGCTATGATCTACGTTCAGCCATGACTCAGTGATGCCCACAATGTCATATCTGCCAATGTCTAGCTGTGCTAAAAGTTCATCGATCTTATTCCATGTACTGCATGCGTTCAGATATAACATCTATCATCATATAATACCCATTATCAATGTGCTGGGGGGTGGGGGGGGTTGATGTGATGAAGGGCCTATTTCCTTCTATTCAGGAGCCTAACGACAACAGGATAGAAGGTAACGATACAAGCTTTCAGGCGCTTGCGTCTTCTGCCCCAGGGGAGAGGGGAAATGAGAGAATGTGTGGGGGATGGGTCTTTGATTATGGCCGCTGCTTCACTGAGGCAGCGGGAACTGGAGACAGACTACGGAAGGGAGATCGGAATCTGCCAGGCGTCTAATGCTCTCCGTTCATCCTGGGTGAGTGCAGCCGCAACGGTACTTTGGACATTCAGCACCATTCAGGGTAAAGGAGCCCAGTTAACTCGTGTTCCGTCTGCCTCCCCACATATTCATTTCCAGTGCACGATGACTCCTGGACATATCAGTTAAAAAGTTCACTCAGTTACCCATCCAGGTCATTCCAGCAGCACTTCCTGAAGCCCCAGTCTCCTCCACCATGATGGACATGACCAGCAGAGGCAGGGAACACCGTCACTAGAAGGCCTCTCCAAGTGGCATAACATCCTAAGGAGAACTCACTGCTGTTCTTTCGTTGTTGCCGAGTCTAAACTTTGCAACTCCCTCCCAAGGGAACATCTTCCCCAAAGGACCTGCATGGTTCAGGAAGGCAGCTCACCACTGCCTGCTCAAGGATGGCAGAACAATATCGATTTAAAATTCAGAGTGTATAATTTCTGACACTATGCTCTCTTCTTTCCTTTTTCTCAGGACCACTGTATTGGCAGCAGCTGCCTTCTTGGATGCATTTCAAAAAGTGGCAGACATGGCAACGAACACACGAGGTAGGAACCATCAGAATTATTAAGTGATTGAGTGCATCTGATCTCACTTCGGGAGCGGTCCCTCTTGCAGGAGGACATTATCTGGCCATCTTGTCCTAGTGATCTGTGCAATGGATGATTCCCATGTGCAATGACGGTGCCTGGGAGTGAATCCGGACTGGAATGTAATGGAGGGATTTGGATGGTCTATGTGAAATGATGGATTTCTGGGAGTGAGTTGCAAGCTGTAATCTGATCCAGGGGTTCAGAGCTTTATGCTCAGACTGACATCATACTGAACATGAATACAAATGGAAAGGCTGGTTTTGTTTATTATGGAATACGTTACCCAGTGTAACATGTACCATTATGGAGGGGGCTACTAATCTTTGTCACCAAAAAGTGCTGTTGCTTGCACAGTAGGTGAAAGGAACGATGGGTGTAACTGTGCTGTCACAGGAAGTTGTGTGCGCCGATTGTGTCATGACTAAAACAAGGTTTCTAAGCATTGTGTTGCTGAGGGTTTGCATCCAGCCCTATGGTGAACTTGCTCTTTTGTCCACAATCCAGTGATAAGGTAATGACTTATCTGGCCTGTTCTGTTGATAATGCTATTGGAGAAAATGTGAAACTGATCAAATTGTGCAAGCCTTATATTTTTTCCTGTTGTGTGATGGTATTTTTAAGAGCTGTATTCCAGATAAATTTGCTGAGGGTGTTTGGGTGATTCTGAACATCAATTTGGGGAGGGTCCTTCCTTGCTTTGCCATGATCAGACAAGTGCACTTGCCTGTCATGATTTAGAGACTTGTGTGGCAGAAGGAAGCTGCTGACCTTTGTCTGATTTCTGAATTACTCATTGCGTTGGGAGGCAGAGATTGAAATACCATGGACCTTCTGAGGACGTGGGATGGAAGTCAGTGGCAACAGATGTAAGCCTCTTTGAATTCCACTGGAATGTTGGCAATGGACAAGCATTTGGCAACAGAGGGTATTTTAATGAAATGCCAATACAGATCGCTTTGGAGCCTGGGCACTCTCTTAAGAAGAGTTAACAAGACTATGATGAGAATTCAGGAATTACTGCTTCAGGGTTGTTTTATATGTGCAGATGGTTTAAACCTCCGCAAGAGAGGGGTGTTACACCATGCGAAGTCACATACAAGTTGAAAGTATTTAGATGTCAAAGGATTATGAGAGAGTAGGCCTGGTCATTTCCGCTTGTTAGGTGGACAGCAGCCAGAGTGTACGAGTTAATCATGAAAGTCACATAAATATGTTTATATGTTTGTAGGGTGGGTTAGAATCCAAAATCTACCCATGATTTTATCCAGAATTAGTTGCTTGAAGCAATGGAATTTTAAATGGAGTCCCAGGCGGGCAGAAGAATCAGAATTGGGTTTATTATCGCTGACGTATGTCATGAAATTTTTTGTTTTGCAGCAATACATTAAAAATTACTCTAAGTTATAATTAAAAAATCAGCGTTGATCTAGGGAACTGAAAGAAGGGAGAAAGAAGACACGTGGAACTTGGACCTTTCACAATCTTGTGTCCCAAAACATTTAAGAACTAATTAGCTCAGCAAGATCCCATGACTAGCAACTAAACAAGCGAGGAGATGATCACTATCTTATGATGCTGGTTGAGGAAAAATAAATTGGCCAGGCTAATAGAGAAGTACCTTCCTTGCCGTGAAATAGTACAGTGGAATTTTGTGCATTCACCATGGGTTTTTGGTGTTGCTGTATTATTGTTACATCAAGTCAAGTCACTTTTTATTGTCATTTTGATCATAACTGCTGATACAGTACATAGTAAAAATGAGACAATGTTTTTCAGGACCATGGTGCTACATGAAGCAGTACAAAAACTACACTGAACTATGTAGAAGCAACACAGAAAAAAAACTACACTAGACTACAGACCTACCCAGGACTGCATAATGTGCACAAAACAGTGCAGGCATTACAATTAATAATAAACAAGACAATAGGCACAGTAGAGGGCAGTAAGTTGGTGTCAGTCCAGGCTCTGGGTATTGAGGAGTCTGATGGCTTGGGGGAAGAAACTGTTACATAGTCTGGTCGTGAGAGCTCGAATGCTTCGGTGCCTTTTCCCAGATGGCAAGAGGGAGAAGAGTTTGTATGAGGGGTGCATGGGGTCCTTCATAATGTTGTTTGCTTTGCAGATGCAGTGTGTAGTGTAAATGTCTGTAATGGTGGGAAGAGAGACCCTGATGATCTCAGCTGACCTCACTATCCACTGCAGGGTCTTGCAATCCAAGATGGTGAAATTTCCAAACCAGGCAGTGATGCAGCTGCTCAGGATGCTCTCAATGCAACCCCTGTAGAATGTGGTGAGGATGGGGGGGGAGGTGGGAGGTGGGAGATGGACTTCCCTCAGCCTTCACAGAAAGTAGGGACAGTGCTGGGCCTTCTTTGCTATGGAGCTGGTGTTGAGGGACCAGGTGAGATTCTCCGCCAGGTGAACACCAAGAAATTTGGCGCTCTTAACGATCTGTACTGAGGAGATCGGTACAAGTATCAAGATGAAGAGAAAAAGCTTGTCTTGCATATTGTTCTTACAAATTGAATCATTACAGGGTGCATTGAGGTAGAACAAGGTAAAACAGTAACAATGCAGAATAAAGCGTTACAGCTACAGAGGAAGTACAGTGCAGGTAAACAAAGTTCAGGATCACTGTGAGGTCAGTAGTACATCTTTTTGTCAGAGTGTGCTTTAGGAGATGAAGGATGCTGAGGGTCTGTGGAGAGGAGTGTCTGATGTGCGTGTAGCTGAGCTCGAGCCTGGTAGTACAGCTGCAAGCTTTTGTGTCTTCTGCCCAGTGGGAGGGCTTGTCCAAGAGAGAACATCCAGAATGGGTGGGTGGGGTGTTTGTGGGCTGGCTACTTTACTGAGGCAGCAATGTGTCTGGCCAGAGCTCGTGGAATGGAGCCTGGCTTCAGTGATGTGCTGAGCTGTAAGCACAACTCTCTGCTGTTACTTTGCAGTCACGTGCTATGGTGTCTTGTCAGAATGGCAGTATATCCTCCAATGTCAGCGCAGCTCGTGAGAACGAACTCGCAAGTTTCCCAAGTGAGGCTGGTAACTCGTGGCCTTCAGACTCTCACAGAGCTGCTACCTCCTGGCATCAGGGTACCAGGCTCAATCCTGACCCTGGACTTTGCATGTTTCCCCCTCTGACCGTGTGGGTTCACCGCACTCTTGCTTTCCTCCTACATCCCAAATACTTACAGCTCAGCAGGTTAATTGTCCATCATGAATTGCTCCTGGTATGTTGGTGAGTGGTAGAATCTGGGGCAGGTTGTGGGGAGAGTATAATGGGATTGGTGTAAGTGGGTGTTTGTTGGACTGTAGGGCCTATTTTTCTGCAGTCTGCCTTTTCAAGGGTTCCCAGTCATTTTATTGTCATTCTTCAGTACACAAGTGTAAAATGATTGTTGCTCTGGGACTGATGCAGTATAAAGAACACGGTAAGCGTAAAGAACACAATAGATATAAAAGCAATCCTGTAAGACGCAATGTACAAGTAACTGAGTATGGTGGTTTATACGCAAGGTTAGCTTCCATAGATCGGTTGTAGATAAAGTGCAGATGTATGGGTGGTGACTGACAGGAAATGAAGTGACAACGTGACTCTTGACGAGAGGAACTCTTTGGTCGCAGCAGGGCAAATGGACAGTGACTGTCAGTTCGGTGTAACTATGAGGTGTGGAGTGTAAGCGTAAAGTGGCAGTTTATAGGGGATGAACGATGCTGGGGGTCTGCGGAGAGGAGTGACTGACGTGTATGTAGTGGTGGAGTGTGTTAATGGGTGAAAGGTGTTGATCAGTTTTGGGAAAGTAATTGTCTTTGAATCTGAGATGGTCCTGGTGTGAATGCTTCATAGCACTTTCCCTGATGGGAGTGGGAAAAACAGTCCATGAGCAGGGTGACTGCAATCCTTAATGCTATTCCTGGCCTTTTTCCAGCACCTTTCTGTATATATGATCTGGATGGTGCCATTGATATTAACTGCCCGTTGTAGAGTCCTCCTGTCCAACACAGTTCAGTTTCCATACCGCACAGTGATGTGGCATGTTAGTATGCTTTCAACACGCATCTGTAGGAGGCCGTGATTATTAACTGGTTGCAAACACGATCAGTGGCCAGGTGGCGCAGCTGGACACATCCTGCCCTGGGACACTGTGCAGAGTTCCTCCGCCTCTCATGAGAGCCTCTGTCATTTTTATCCCCAGTGGCTAATTTTTTACATTTTTGGCCTTTGCAGGGGTGTGTCCCAGCTACTAAAAGATGTTAGTGCATTGTGATACTGTTTACGATGACCAGCAGTCTGTGAGAAAGTCAGCCTAACTGTTTTGGAAGGCCACTGCATCAAGCTTCTGTTATCAAGACCCATATATGGATCAAGTAGTGGGGTGGGGGTGCATAACTTTTAGTAATTGCTTTAAGAGATGTGTGTTCCCTACATCTAACATTGGCGTTTAACTAAGCTTGTTCCCTTTAACATGGGAGATGCGGGGAAGATTGGGTAAACGGAGCACTTGGGGAATTATTTTGGGTGCTGAAATTGAACACAAAGTTATCTTGATGTGAAACTTGTCAATGAGCGAAAGCGTGAGGGCGGGGAAAGGAACAGGGCTGTCCTCTGCTTCTTCGTCTTTTAATGGCAAGAGAGGGAGAAGTCTTGCACAGAAGCAGAGACGAGAGGAGCAGTGCAGTGAGGTCACTGTATGTAAATTGCCCAGTACGCAGTGCAGGAGCAGTGTTGTTGTGAATGAGTTCTGATGGAGAACTGGTATTTTAGTTTGTTGTTTGACTGATGTGGAGTCACAGCAATATAACATGGGAATAGACCATTCAACCCATCGTGTCCATACCACTCAAGATGCCCATACAAGCTAGTTCCATTTGCATGTCTACAGAGTTGGGGAAATATTCACACTGAGGGACTCCACAGTAACCCAACCACACATTTTTAATAAAAAAAAGGCTTCCTGCAGGAGAGAGTTCTTGGGCTTGTTGTGCAGCTTTCAGCTCTTAAAATGTGTTACCCGATTATCCCCAGCACGTGCTCCTTCACCTCATTGCTGTGGTTTTGCTTTGAAGGATTATTCTTATTTTTCTGTTGCTGTCCCTTCCAGTGTCTGCTTTGATCACCTCCTCTCCCAGCCTCTGTCCCCTCACCCTATCCTGCCCCATCTCCTTTTGTTTCTCCTTATCTGTCTCTACCTATTACCCACCAGCCATGATTGCTGACTCCATCCCTTTCCTCCCTCACCTGGATCCACCTATCATTTGTCAGTCCCCTGCCTCACCCCACCCCCTTACCTCTTTACATTCCCTCAACACTCTCAGTACTGAGGCAGGGTCTTGATCCAAAGCCCCACCTGCCCCTTTGCCTCCACAAATGCCACTTGGCTGCTGAGTTCCTCCAGCAGTTTGCTTTTTGTTCCAGATACTTTTGTGTCTGACTCTGACTTTGTGCTTCATGCAGTGTCATCTGTGCTAAGCTTGTATAGCTCTGGTAATATATTGTATAATAATGCTTTCTAAAGCACTCTGGGATATTTGTTCTTGCACCTATGATACTTTAAGTTGTGTACTTCTGTGATAGTGAAGGATTTGCTGTGATGTCGATATGGTCAGGTCAATACCCTGCGTATCCCGTGCCTTTTCTAGTGTGATAGTGAAGGATTTGCTGTGATGTCGATATGGTCAGGTTAGTACCCTGTGTATCCCATGCCTTTCCTGATGTGTGGATGAACATTTCCCTCTAGCGTTGTCCTTTCCTCATTGAGTAACCTCAGTGTTGGCTTCCACTTACTGCCAGGCCTTGTACAAAGAAGGGGCAGAAGACAGTGAAAAGAAATCCACACAAAGAGGCTTATTTGGGCTTCACAAGGCTTTGCTTTGATTCCTTGCCTGTGCTTGAATCGCATCCTTGTGCTCTGATTCAGCTCTGTGAGGGTCAGTGATGCTTAACGCTGACCATTAATAGACTACACGCAGTCACTTGGTTCCATAGTGGCTTCCTGCCCACTGAGGCTTTGAGCAGGGATTCCTTACTGAGAGAGATGTCCAGTGAAACTGTTCAAGCAGTCCTTTCACCTCGAGTTGGCCAGTCGGTTTTGCACTCCCTAGAGATACAAAGCAAGGAAACTGACCCTTCGTTCCACTGTCTCCAAACCGATCATCAACCACTGATTCAACATTGCTCCCATTTTCTATTCTCCATGTAATCACCCCCTCCCCATTGTGCCACTCACTTACACACCAGGGACGGTTTACAGCAGTCAGTAAACTGGGGAAGCAGCCACTTTCACAGGGGGATTGTGCAAACTTTGCACAGACTGCACCACAGATCAGGGTTGAATCCAGGTTCTTGGCATTGTGAGGCTGCAGCTCTAACAGTTGTGCCAGTATGCTGCCGCCACTTCATGTGGGTCTATTGCAGCAGTGGTCTTTAATGCTGACACTTTCTCAGACAACACAGGTACGCACGTGTGTGTGCAACACAGGCACGAGCACGCACAGACACAGAGCGAGAGACAGACACACCAGCAACAGTTAGTTCAGCAATTGTCTTATAGTCCTGTCTTTGGCTGCTGTCTGTGTGGAGCTTGCATGCTCTCTGTGTGACCAGTTGGATTCCTCCCACTTTCCAGACAGGTGCAAGTTAGTAGGTTCCTTAGTCACTGTAAGTTGCCCGAGTGTGCAGGTGAGTAATTGAATCTGATGAGAGAAAGAGGAATGGGATTGATTAAATGGGTGGTTTCTGGTTTCCATGCTGCCTTTCTCTGTGACAGTGGGAGGTTTAGCTGTTTTGGTGTGAGTGATCTTTGGTGAAGTTTAAAGCTGCCTTGTGAAGTATCCCGTTGCAGGCAGAACTCAGTGAGTTTAACTTTTTTGCTCCTGCAACTGTGAAGTGGCTTCTGGATCTGCGAGCGCCTGTTTACGTTGGAAAAGCTTCAAACACATTGTGCACAATTGAAGTGATTCTATTTATCTGTCAAAATGGAAACGTCGAAGGCTCCTGAATGGAAAAGGCCACATCACTGTCATGATTTTGTCTGGAAATGATCACACGAGCATTTTTATACAGAAAGTTTTGTGGCTTCGTGCTTTGACATGTGAATCTCAGAAATTTGACTTGTAGGCAGCAAGTGATCTCAAGATTTGTTTTTGCTGATCCTTAGAATAGAGTAGTGCGCTCTTCAGATGGAAATGTCCCCAGGTGTCCTGCACACCTTATTTAAGAATTAGTTAAACACCTAGTACTATCTTGATTTCAATGTTCAAAGGAGGACTACTGGCTGGAAGCTTGATGTTTTTGAGAAAGTACTTCCATTCTAGTAGTCAAGGGTCTTGGCCAAGGATAGATACCTTTGGCAGAGTGTCTCTCCATCAAAGTGGATTTAGATTGCAGACAGTAATTACATCCTGAAGTCAACCTAGACCCATTGACTCCTTTACTCAGTGGCCACGTTTATGAGCCTGGGGAGAATTTGCTGAATATATCCTATCATTCAGTAACATTGTTTTTCAGTTGTGTAATGTGACTCTATATGCATACTTTCATCCTAATGTTCTGCATTCTTAAAATCAATATTTTGAAACACTAAATATCCAGCTTAAAATGACCAGTTAACCTATCATCAACTACCATTGGCAGAGCAATATAAAATATCTTTTTCATATTTCTTTACAGATCATTTGGCCCATTTGGTCTATGTTGACCCACTAGTTTTCATTTAAACATACTTCCATCTTATCCCCCTCCAATTCTACCACGTACCTACTCTGGTGTCCAGTCAGCCTGTCTATCTCTGGGATGTGGGAGGAAACCTTGGGAAACCCATGCATTCATAGGCAGAACTCCACACAAATGCACTGGAGGTCAGGATTGAATTAGGGTTAGGGTATTTCCTAATATCATTATTGGGAAATGTGACCCTCTATCAGGGCACCTTGATAGAAGTGGCAGTTCTCCATCCACCCTACTGCCCGTAACATCTTGAAAACTTCACATTAGGAACCATCACAGGTCTTATCACACCAAGAGATCTCCCCTCTACAGCCAAGAGGTTTAAAGTGCACCAGCCCCACACTGCCCACTTCTGTCTCCTCTCCAAGGTCCACAAGCAGGACTGCCCTGAAGACCCATTGTTTCTACCGGTTCTTGCCCCACCAAACTTAACTCCTCATAACTCGGCTTAATCTTGTTCGCCCTTGTCCAGTCCCTTCATACCAACATCCGGGACACCTCACGTGGCTCTTCACTGTCTCATATTCATTGAAGATGAAGAATACACTTCCAATCAAGAGATTCTGCAGAAGCTGGGAATCCAAAGCAACACACAAAATGTTGGAGGAACTCGGTAGGTCAGGCAGCATCTATGGAAGTGAATAAACGGTTGTTATTTTGGACCAAAGTCTGAGATATTCCCCATTAGAAGGCCTTGTGTCTCTTTTTTTTCCTAGAACATAGATTCAACCAATTTGCCTCTACTAACACTCTTCTCTACCTGGCTGAACTTGTCCTCGCCCTAAGCAATTTCTCTTTTGATTCCTCTCTCACCACCATCTTGAAAATATCAATCAGATGACATTCAGTACCAACCCTTCCAATTAAAGAGCACACTCCTCTTGTTTCGTTTGCCACATTCATCGTGCTGAATCTATGCTGCTAACCCTTGAGAGGCTAGGATATCTCTTTTAACATGGTGCCCTGGACTGATCACAGCACTCACAGGCATTTGTCTAACCAGGGCTTTGCATAGCCTGTTTGTGACTGCTAACCCTTTATATTCTAGTCCTAGAGATACAAAGGTCAGCCTTTGTATTAAGCATTCTAAATTATTTCCTGTTTGCTACTCATGATTTCACTAATCCATGCCTTGGACTGGAAAGGGGGATGAATGCAGCAGTCATGAATTTAGTGACAGATCAGACAGGGTCACTGAATCATAAGGATACTCTTCTCCTGGTTTTGCTCCCACACCGTTCTAGGACTTCCGGTTTTCTGTTTCTAAATCTGTTACCACTTCAGGAGGTGATCTAATATTATCTTTATGGCCCCTAGTGCATATACGTCACTGCAGACTGATGCATATCAAAATCCATTCACCACACTTTTCCTCTTAATTCTATGCTGTTGTCTGCTTTGCTTGCATTGTTCTCTTTCTACGTGTCATCTCCATCTCACTGTAAATAATCTGGCTCCACTAATGCAGGGTAAGCCACCAGCCAACCCACATTGGTTCTTTGAGGAACAATGTTTTGTCCCCATCCTTCTCATCTCCCTATCAGCCATCATCCTTGATCCCGATGAACGGTCTGAGGCTGAAACACCAACTGTTTATTCCCCTCCATGAATGCTGCCTGACCTGAGTTCTGCCGGCATTTTGTATGGGTCGTTCTTGATTTCCAGCATCTGCAAAATCTCTTATGTTCATGATATGCTTTGCTCCCTGATCCCTCCCCAGCTGCTAATTCTGAATTCTTCCCTAATTTTGGGAGCTTCCTCCATTTTTAGGTCTTTCTTTCAGACTCCCAGGTCCTAACATCTGGAATTCCCTTTACCGTCCTTCCTTGTAAGGCTGACCTTAAATCCTACCTCTGAAACCAACCCTGGAGTCTCTCTCTGCATCGACAGTATTTTGACGTGGAGCTAATGCTGTGGCTGGACTGGCAAAGTTTCCAAGTTCAGTTCTCACAGCCACGAATAAGGTGTCACATGACAGGCTCTCCTCCACTAATTGGTGCATCTTGCAGGTGAGTTATTATCTGGGTTCTGGCTGCACGAGGTGATCCCATGGTAATGCTTCAAAGAGCAGTACAGTCGGCCCTCCTTCTCCATGGAATCCGCATGCGCGAATTCAACCAACCGCGGATCGCGAAAACCCGGAAGTGCTCTTCCAGCGCTTGTTGTTCAAGCATGTACAGACTTTTTTCCTTGTTATTATTCCCTAAACAATGCAGTATAACAACCATTTTACATAGCATTTACATTGTATTTGGTATTATAAGTAATCTAGAGATGATTTAAAGTATACGGGAGGATGTGCGTGGGTTATCGTGTATCGGGATTGACAAAAATAGGAAGTTCTCTTACTAAGTAAGTCAGAACAGGTACATCCGGTATTATTTAGCATCAGTTAGTCAAACGTTTGTCTTAGTATATAGTATATATTTTACTTTTCTATGCGTATAAAACACTTATGAACGTATGTTTCAGCGCCGGGCTTGGGAACGGAAGTTCTCGGGACTCAGCACAGATCGCTCCCGAGTGCGCTTTCCACTGTGCTGGGTTGATGTGAAGATCAAAACCCAATAATTAAACTGCTGCGTTGCTTAGTAATAATTGTAGCTTTCATCAGGGCAGAGTCTCTCTCACTTTATTCTTTAAAATTGTTCCGATCGTTGACCAGCATAGCCTAACACTTTTCCAATGACCGATGGCTTTTCACCGCTTTCCGATCGCTTTATTATTTCCACTTTATTTGCGATCGCGATCGTGATTATTTTCATGAACAGAAACACTGCGCATTCAGAGCTATGGTGCCGGGTCTTAATGTCCACCGCACTGAGACAGGTTAAATACAGTCTGGGGTTCCGCTGGGTCCTAAGGTCCACCGGATTGAGACAGGTTGCATAAGGGACTTGAGCATCCGCGAGTTTTGGTATCCGAGAGGGATCCCGGAACCAATCCCCCATGGATAAGGAGGGCTGACTGTAATGCCTTTATCCTGTACGCTTCCCTGTTGTTTATTCCTTGGAACTGCTGAAAATCACCTGTTCTGAATCCCTCACCTTCATGTTTCCAGAATCTTGCTGCGCTCCATTTAGGAGCGAGTTCCTCCACTGGAGAGCGATTGCGTCTCCGTGTTCTATGGTCTCCGCTATGTGCAACAACCACAGAGCTGCACTAGGGCAGGCTTTCAGTTCAGAAATGAAATTGTTAACTGCACAGCACACACTGAATTCTGATCAGCACCTGTCTGAACTGCAACTCAATGCCTGACTTTAATGAGTTTTGTAGCTAGCTGATAAATTCTTATCCTGTGACCTGTCCTCGAATGGTCTGCTGTTACCTCAGATCAGACCTGTCATGGTCAGATGCGACATACTTTCAGAAATCTGGAGCAGCAGATCCACACAGTCAACCAGGCATCAAGTGCCCACCTAGTCCGCTCACTTTCTCTCTCCCTTCCCCCCTGCTTCCCCCCCTCTCTTCCTACCCCCCACTTCACCCAGTCTCTTCCTCCATTGCTTCTTCCACTCTCTTCTTACCCCCTTCTTGCCACCAGTGTCTGACTCCAGCCCCCCACCCCATATTCCTTTTCTCCTGAATCTCTAGCCTGGCATCTAATTACTGTCTGACTGCACCTTAACCTGTTAGTGTATTTTGGGAGTCTGCCCTCCACAGCCACAGTCTGTTCTCCACTGCAGCGTCCCTCCTATGAAAGGGTATGGCTGTTGTTGGACTGGCTCTGAGAAAACTGAGCATCTGAGTGAACCGGGAGTGGTTCAATGCGTCTGGATCCATGCTGTGCCCCAGGACTCCAGCTCATGCATCTTTTAATGGAATCCACGTGGAGAACATTAATCCTGTGGTCTCAATGGTAGCTGAGAAAGAACTGCCCAATCTAATCCCAACGGCCAGCACTAGGTCTCTCGTGCCTGTTTGCAGTGGTTCGGCCCATTGAATCTGTTCCAGCTCCCACTTTTCCCTATATATACTCTGCTCTTTCTTGCAGGGCTATCTTTTAACACTTCCCTGCATTCAGCAGCCACGCATCTTAGGGATGTGGGGGGAAAGCCCAGGCAGCCAGGAGGGAGAACGTGTAAACTACATGAACAGGACACCCATGGTTTGGGTGGAGCTCTGTCTGCCAGAAGCTGTACTACCGGCAGCTAGCCCCTCTGTAACCCTGCAGGTCACAGCTCTTTACCATGCAATTAAACATGGCAAAGTAGGAGAGAAATCTGCTTCTCCTGCTCATTCTGGTATGAGTTCCAAGTTCCTCTGCCTCTGCATATAGGCACTTTTGGATTTAAAGCAGGGGTTGATAGATTCTTCATTAGTCAGGGCATAACAGGTTACAGAAAGAAGACAGGAGAATGGGGTTGAGAGGGATAATAGATCAGCCATGATAGAATGGCAGAGCAGACTTGATGGGCCGAATGGCCAAGTTCTGCTCCTATGTCTTGTGGTCTTATTTGTCCCCATTTCCCCTTCCTTTCCTCCTTCCAAGTACATCCCCCTAGTTTATAGCACCTGCTAAGGGGAAGAGTGCTTTCTATTCATTGTCACCAGTCCCTTATAACTTTAAACACTTTTGTTTGTCTAAGGCACACAGTGATCTATTCCCACCTCCCCTTGCTTGTTTTTCAGAGATTTTTCCTGGAATTCCACAGTTCATGTGCCTAGTTTTCCTTGTCATGCTGCCATCTTTCCTTGTGGTTCCACGTCATGTCTTGGAGCTTGTGCTTCCTACACAAGTCATTTGGTTGTCCTCTGTGAACAGTTTATTGAAGACTGTGCCCCAACCTCCACTCCAGCCCTGCAGATCTTGCCTGTAAAAGCCGAGGTTGCTAGTACAGTACTTCTCAGCCATCTCAAAACGTTCCCACCGTGAGTTAGAAATCATAGTGAACCACTTTTTTTGTGGAACTCTCCTTGGCATGTGTGTGAAATGCTGGAAGGATCAGAACTTCTCCTGTGTTTCCCTGACCCTGGATAATAGGGACACATCATTTGGTGTATCACAGGAAGCAGAGCTTGATATTGCACTGGTAGTTAAAGTTGATGCCTCATGGACTTCAGTAATTCAAGAAGACAACTCACAGTTAATTGCCATCTCAAGGGCAATTAACTGCGGTTCAGCCTGCAAAACCACATCCCCATATCAAATAAAAACACGAAATGATGGTTTGGCCTTGAAAAAAACCAACTCTTCCATCACCACAACTACCACCACTCATCTAACTGTGGGTTTATTCATTTGCTCATGGAGGACAGAGCAAGATCTCAGATCTCAGGTGTGATCTCGTAGAGGGCTGAATCAACCCATCATCATTGGGAGTTCCATGATGAGGGCCAGCATCACACACCAGAGGCCATTCTCAGAGCTCTGCCGGTGAAGAAGCTCTGAGGGAGCCCATTTTGGCTGAATTGACTGGGGGCTTGATCCCGGAGAGTGAACATGATGCACAGTTGTGAGACAGAAGATTAGAGGGTGGGTCTGGAGACAAACCCCAACAAGTGTCGGGAGAGGCAAGGTTTACAAGCTTCCCTTGGCATCACTGAGGTGCAGATTATCTTGAATCGGTTAATCACCACTGTGTTAGACAGTGGGGAGAGTCTTGGCTTGAGTGGCTGCCTATTCCTGATCCCAGCTGTGCTGAGTTATTAGAATAGTTAGTGCATTTGGACATATGGTTTAGATTGTATTCACAGACTCTGATGGGGGATGACGGAGACTGATTATTTCCTCTCTGCTACTCGTCAGTACCTTTTGGCAACCCTTAGATGAGGTCAGATCCAAGAAGATGACAGACTGAATGTAGTCAGTTCCTGTTAACAGATTAACCATTTTCCATCTCCTTTTGGAACTAAATAAAATCTTAAACAGAATGCAAAAGGCAGACCCTTCATTTGAACTTGAAACCATTTCATTAAAAAAAAAAGTCCCAGACTGAAAATAAAATTACCATCACTTGGGAGAAGTAAATTACCATCCGCCTGGATGTGGTCCTGACGGGCACAGTCACTGATGCATCACTGATTGGCACTAACATACCAGTGTGCCTCACAAGTACGGTCATCGTGAAACAGCTGCTCTGAGAGTGAATGAAAAGGGTTTTGTTCCAAAAGTGGCAGCTGCTCGGAATAACTTGCAGCATGCTCCTGATCCATCGCAGCATTACTGGTGCAAGGTTAACAGGATCAGAGGGAGGCCAAGGATTGGTGCAGGAGAGGTGGGTTTCAATTCCTGGGACAGTGGGAAGAGGAAGTTGTTCACTGGGGTTGGATTGTCCCTGGGCTACTCTGGAAGTCCTGTTGAATCAAATGGCTGGGGAGTTGGAAAGGATTTTAAAACTAGTCATCTGAAAAGCAGAGGATCGGCTGTGCTCATGGTGAATGGTGGAGCTGAATGTCCTGGGGCTTTTTTTCTGTATTCTTTGGAAACACCCGTTATAGTAGTGAACTGGATTTATCAGGTGAAAGGCTCTCAGTGCTTGAAAGGATCTGGATGATGCCAGTTTAGAGGGTGTGGTAGACTGCTGCTAAGGTCATAGTTGGCAGCTGGTGGCAAATGTTGTTCAAGGCGAAATGCAGTCCATTGACCAAAGAGCTCAAGTGAAGATCCTGAATTAGTGAGACTTTGGTTATGCCGAAGTAATTTTATTTGCCATTCTGGGCACACATAACAAACATGTGAACATCACTGGAATAATTGCGGAGCTGGGAGCTTTATAGTCAAGCTCAGAAAAGTGGGAATTTAAAAGCAGAATGTGGAAAGCATTTAGCCAGTTGGGAACTATGCAGAGAAGCTGTGCTGATATTCATTATGTCCCATCCGAAAATTGATGCTTTATAAATAAAAGGAAGAGGATTCTGGGGGAAATGTAGTAGATATATTGGACATTTTTAAGAAGGGATGCATTAAATGATGACTTCTACAGATTAGTAAATCAATAAGGGATGAAAAACAAAAGATTAACACTGGAATAGTGAGATTTAAAAGAAGAGTTCCTGCAACATGTAGAACATGACTACAAAGACAACCAAATTAAAAAGGAAATTCAGTCAGTAGAAGGATAAAAATGCAATTCGAGTAGATAGTTTGAAGACACAAGTATCCTGTACTGCCCTTATAAAAGCAGTGACTGTAGTGCAAGGCTGTAGATCAGAAACATTGCTAGGACTGAGGCTACATCCACACCACCAGATAATTTTGAAAAATCCAGTTTCGCGTAAAAACGACAGGCGTCCACACTAGGCGTTTTATAAAATACCTCTGTCCACATTAAAACGGATACTTGGGCGAGTCTCCTCCTACAGGGCATGCGCAGGACACACAGAAAACAAGCGAAGAGGAAACGGTACACTTGGTGCACGGTTGTCTAATTACAGACTAGAAAAACTTAAAAGGAAATTGCCAAACTAAAGACGGTGCTCGTTTGTCCAGAAACATTTCCTACAGCCATAGTCTCTTCACCGATGAAGGGGACGACAGCTAAAACTAAATGCAGTAAGGCTTGTTACTGGGCAAAAGTGAAATTTGCTGTTACCTCATTTATTTGCCTTTACTTTTGCCATGTCTTTGTGTATTATTTTGCTGTATTTAACATGTGCAATAAAACGAGTTACAGGGCAAAAGTGACAATTACATCTATTAAATGTGCACAAGCAACACATTAATAAAGCACCTTGTTAAATGTATAAAACATGTCTTCATCAGTGTTATCTTGTATTTCCGTACAATGTTACATTAGGCTGTTACACTTCTATTGTCAGATATTGTCGTGGTGTTGGAGGTTGCGTTCAAGAAAACAATGAAATGCCCCGCTGCCACCACCGTTTTTTCCGGCACATCATGACAGCGGTTTTAAAAATAGCCGGTTACCCCATATACACTACACTGGATATTAAGCGTTTTCAGATTTTTTCACTCTGGAGAGCGTTTCTGAAAATCTCCGTTTTCGGGGGAGGAAAACGTCGTTTCAGTGTGGACGGAGAGCCCAACGAAGAAGAAAAGCTTTGGTTATGGATTTATCTGGTCTAGTGTGTATGTAGACTGAGACTGGTTCTGCTCGAGTGTCCCTGACGTTGAGAGCAGACAATAAAATAAGAATTCCATTCTCTACTGCCGGCTCTTGCCCAAGAGATTTAACAGAAAAGGGGTGCTATTTTGCTCCTCATTACTACACAGTGGATTGGCATCCACATAAGCATATCTCCCTGCACAAAAACAACAAGAAAGAACAGGTGAAAACACAATATAAAAACCACAAGAATGAAAAAGTCCATAGTCCAAATCTATAAACGCTGAAACCTCTGTAACATCCACTAACATCATTGAAAGGGAGAGACACAGAGACCTACCCTCCAAGGACAGTGATGGGCCACACAGACACCCTCTCCAACAGCAGAGTGATCCCACCAGTGATCAGAAGGCAGGCAGTAGTCACTCACTCTTGGTTTCAGTCTTCCTCGTTGCTTTAATCGGTGAAATGGAGTCGAGCATCAGTTCACATCGCATCTCGTTTCTTCACTTCGAGAATTGCTGCTTCCCAGACCTTCTCAGAGACAGCAAAGTGCTGGATCGCTCAGTCAATTTACAAACTGTAAATTGCAAGCTCGAACAGTTCCAGAAACGCATTTAAGATGGAAAACAGATGTAAAAGAAGTAAACACGAGGAAATCTGCAGATGCTGGAAATTCAAACAACACACACAAAATGCTGGTGGAACACAGCAGGCCAGGCAGCATCTATAGGGAGAAGCACTGTCAACATTTCGGGCCGAGACCGTCCTGACGAAGGGTCTCGGCCCGAAACGTCGACAGCGCTTCTCCCTATAGATGCTGCCTGGCCTGCTGTGTTCCACCAGCATTTTGTGTGTGTTGTAAAAGAAGTAAAATAGTTTTCTGGCCTATCCAGAAGATGTCGACTGAGGAAGCATTGTATGCAGGTGCCATTTTGACCTGGGGACAGGCTGGTTATGTAGTCACTTTCCCAAACAAATGCTGAATGCCTGTGGTGTAAAGGTATTTGATTTATTATTGTCACATCTAATAGGGTAATGTGCAAACTACTGCGTGCCATCCATACAGATCATTTCATCACATCAGTACATTGAGGTAGTACAAAGGAAAACAATAACAGAATGCAGAATATAATGATATAGTTACAAAGAAAGTGCAACAATAAGGTAAGCTGAGAGTTGAAGTGTCCATCTTTTCATACTAGGGATCCATTCAGTAGTCTTATAACAGCGGGATAGAAACTGTCCTTAAGCCCGGTAGAACGTGCTCTCAGGAGCACGTTATATCTTCTGCCTGTTGGGACTTTGATTATGTTGCTTGCTTTACTGATGCAGCAAGAGGTGCAGATTGTCCTGAGCTGCATTCACAACTCTGTGGTTTATTACGGTCTCGGGAGCCGCAGTTTGCTCGCGCTACTCAGTAGGCTTTAAGCTAGAATGACAGGGATGGGTAGCAGGGTTCAGGACGAGAAAAATGGTATATCAAGTAAGGTTGAAAAAAAATACAGCAAGGGACAGTCTAATAAACATATTGGGACTGATGAACTGAAATGGGTTGGTTTTAACGATGGAAGTATTATAGGTAAGGAGGATGAAATTTGAGCTTGGATCAGTACTTTGTTGTTGCCGTTACAGAGACCTGGTTACAAGAAGGAAAAGGACTGGCAGCACAGTGTTGTAGACATGACGGAGAGGCCAGGTTAAGGAGGTGGAGGGGTTGCACTCTGGATAAGGGAGAATGCCACAACAAAATTCAAAGAGAACACATTGGAAGGCTTGTCCACCAGGAGCTAATTTGGGTGGAACTCTGAATTAAGAATGGTGAAATTTCACCTTTCTTATTTCAGTTATTATACAATAGTCAGCAAGAAGTAGAGAAACAAATATGTAGGCAGATTGTGGGAAAGTACAGAAAAAACAGGGTTGTTGTAGTCTGGGACTTTTACTTCCCCAGTATTGATTGGAAGTTCAGATGGGGTGCGATTTCTTCAGTACGCACAAGAAGGATTGTTGAACTAGTATGTGGAGAGTTCTAGATGGAAGGGGAAACATATTGGAGCTGGTTTTGGGGAAGGAGCCAGGCCAGATAGTGGGACTGATAGTGGGTGAACATTTTGGTAAAAGTGATCACAACCCATTACGTTTTACGAATTAAAATCAGGTTTATTATCACTGACATGTTGTGAAATTTATTATTTTGCGACTTCAGTACAGTGCAATACACAAAATTACTGTAAGTTACAATAAGAAAATATTTTAAAAGTGCAAAAAGAGAGCAAAATAGTGACAACAACACACAAAATGCTGGACGAAGGGTCTCGGCCCAAAATGTCGACAGTGCTTCTCCTATAGATGCTGCCTGGCCTGCTGTGGTCCACCAGCATTTTGTCTGTGTTGTTGTTTGAATTTCCAGCATCTGCAGATTTCCTCGTGTTTGCAAAATAGTGAGGTGGTTGGGGAGGCCCGACTGTAAATTGGGGGACTGCTTCTCTAAGCGCCTTTGCTTCGTCTGTCGCAAAAGGCAAGATTTCCCGGTGGCCATCCATTTCAATTCAACCTCCCAGTCCTATTCACGTATTTTGGTCCGTGGCCGCCTCTCCTGCCACAGTGAGACCACTCTCAGGCTGGAGGAACAGCACCTCATATTCCATGTGGGTAGCTTCCAACCAAACTTATAGTAATGTTGTGTATTGCACTATCGATTCCTCTAACTGCTGGTAATTTATCCCGCTGCCCCTCTCTCTTTCTATTCACCATTCTGGCGTCCCTCTTCCCATTGCTGTCTCTTCAATCTGCCCATCACCTCTCCCTGGATACCCCTACCACTTCCATCTTTCACCTCCCAGTTTCTTACTTCATCCCCCCCTCCCCCCGCCCACCTTCCCCCTAACCTGGTCTCATTTATCACCCGCCAGCTTGAACCCTTCCCCATCCCCCAATCTTTTTAACCTAGCTTCTTCCCCCTTCCTTCCCAGACCCGATGAGGGGCCTCATTCCAAAGTTAACTGCTTATTCCCTTCCATAGATACTGCCTGTGCATGTCCCAAAATAGTGAGGTTGAAGGATGAAATCAGATCTTGTGGGGATGTTGATAGGAGCATCTACTGTCAGATAAGTTTGCAATTGGCATACGGAAGATTTTTAATGATGAGAGTTTAGGATTGACATGTTCTGGTAAGGAGTAAGGACCAGGATGACAAGTGAACCTTGGATGATCTGAAAGGTCCTGAATTTAATCAGGTAGGAAAAGGAAGCATGCGTAAAGTTTAGAAAGCTAAAAGCAGATTGGGCCCCTGTGGAAAATAGAGATAGTAGGAAAGTTCTTAAACAGGCAGGTAGGAAGACCAAAAGGGGCCGTGAAATATTCCTAACGACCAGGATCAAGAAGACTCCCCAAGCATTCAGATTCAGATTCAGTTTATTGTCATTTAGAAACCACAAATGCAATGCAGTTAAAAAATGAGACAGCATTCCTCCAGAATGTTATTACAAAAACGCATGACAAAACAGACTACACCAGAAAATCTACAAAACGTTTGGCAATCCCCAATCCAGAGTCTGGAGAGGCTGCTGTGTATTAATATTGCGCTACCATCTAAATACGCTCTATGCTTATTCTATGCTTATATTAAGAAAAAAATTATAATTAAGTAGTGTATAGGTCTACTCAAGAATAAAGGAGGGAATTTGTGCTTGAAGTCAGAGCAAGTGGCTGATGAGTACTTTGTGTCAGTATTTACCATGAAGGGACTTGGAAGATATTGGTCGCAGAGTGGGACTTTAAGATCATGAAGAGCATTAAATTGGATAAATCCTTCAGAACTGATGGCACATTACCCAGCAGCAAGTAGGACGTATGGAGCTTTGAAACGGTTATTTGTGCCCTCACCAGCAACGGGCAAGGCCTCAAAGGACTGGAGAGTGAAAAATATTGTGCCTTCCAAAAAAGGAAATAGGGATTGGCCAGTGAGCTTCACATCAATTGTGGGGAAGTATTGGAGAGGATACTGAGGGATAGGATTTGTGCGTGTTTGGAAAGGCATGGCCTGCTTAGGGCGGTTTTATGCAGGGAAGATGATGCCTCAGAAACTTGGTCAAGTTTTTGAGATGATGACAAGGAACTTGATGAGGTTAAGACAATGAGTGTGGACCTTAGTAAGGCATTTGTTAAGGTCCCTCATGGTAGCTTGATTCAGAAGATAAAGTTGCATGGGATCCAGGGTAAACTGCAACTTTGGATTCAGAATTGACTTGCCCAGAGAGTAGGGGTGGAAGATTGTTATTCTGGCTAGAGGCCTATGAACAGTGGTGCTCCACAAGAATTAGTGATGAAACCTCAGCAACACACAAATGCTGGAGAAACTCAACAGACCAGGGAACATCTAGGAAAAGAGTACAGTTGACATTTTGGGCCAAAACCTGTCGGCAGGTACTGCTGAGATCCTCCAACATTTTATGTGTCTTGCTCGTATTTACAGCATCTACAGGTTTTCTCTTGTTAGTGCTGAAATCTCTATTTTTTATGATATAAATCTAGGATGAAAATGTAAGTGGATGGATTAGCAAGTTTGAGGCTGATGCCAGGATTGGTGGAGTTGTGGACAGTGCAGAGGACTATCAAAGAAATGATATAGATCACTTACAGATATTGGGCAGAGAAGTAGCAAATGGAGATTAATCCATGAAATTATGAATGGGTCACTGGGAACATGCTGAATTTCCTTACTCTCCTGAGGAAGTAGACACACAGTCATTGCTGTGGTCAGTCAGATAATCCAGTTGTCCCACCTATTGGACCTACTGTCTCACTGATTTCTAACCACACAGCAGCCCTGCTAACCAAAATCAGAAGCACACAATTGATGGAAGGTACAGCTGAAAGTTTTTCCTGAGCAAGCTGCCTCATGTACCTTCTGTAGGACTGGCTGCAGTCAAACCATAACAGACTCTGTGATTGTAGAGCTCTTAATGCTCTCTAACACCACTTGAATTCACTTATTACTTATTTTGAAGTGGTATTGCCAGTGGATGTCAAAAAGGTGGCTGCTGATTCTGAAGCAATGGCCAGGTAGCAAGACATGGTGATATGCATTTACCATCTGCTTATCATTATTTGGGGCACTTTGGAATAATCTTCATGAATTATTAAAAAAACTTTGCTCACAAGTGTAATATTGTTTCTTGAATCTCCAGAGCAGCTGTGTGGCTCTCTCCAGGGATTTTAACTTCAGACCCAGATTTCTGAGTAGTGCTTGGAGTGCAGAGCTCTGCCAGCCTGGGAGATTTAACAACAATCACCTAGTCTGGCAGCCAAAGCAATGGTCTGCCTTATTCCCAGAGAACGAGATGGGAGACAGTCAACAAGAAATATTTTTCAGTCACTTGTTTGTGCATATAAATTCCTCCAGTCATTTTTAACTTGATGTGGGTTTACTTTGAGTTATTCAATGGATTAAAGACTAGGGAAATTTGAGTATTCCGTTCATGGTAATTTAGACAACAATACAGGCTGGGAAGTGCTAGTTAAGTTTACAAACCTGCAGCCAAATCATACAAGGAAATGTTTTTCCAGCAATCCAAACCATCATGTGCTGCTTGTCATTCAGAAAGGTGGGGTCAGTGCCTTGTTTTTCCTTTCCTGGGTGGCAAGAAATGCGAGTTGTTTTTAACAAGAAGGAAATCATTGGAACAAAGTATATGAGATCTGGTGGTTGGTTGGGTGGCAATTGCTGGAATTCAAGTTGTCTGGAATACAGTCGGATATTAAATTGGTTTAGGATCATCATGGCACCTGTACCATTTATTAAAGTGATTGCATAACTTTTCTTTGTGTGCAAGGCCAGATTGTCAATAGAAATCTCACCCAAGGCACTTGGAATGGATCATTGAGCCATGAGTAATCAAAGCCTCCACCTTCCACATAGATGAAGCATTGAATAAAAATAGAAAATGCTGGACATACTCAGCAAATCAAGCAGCATCTATTGAGGGAGAAACAGGGTTAATGTATTTTTTTAAATGGAAAACCGGCTGATGCTCCTGACCAGCTAAGCATTTCCAACATTTTTTGTTTTTATTTCAAGTTTCCAGATTCTAAAGTGTTTTGATCTTCACGTAAATACTCGAGTCTGCTAACGGTCTGGTTTTTATTAAGATTTCTACAAATAGACTCTTAACCAACAGTGGTTCCCTTATTTCACATCCAGGGAAGTAGATGTTTAAACGAATAATTAGCATGAACATATTTTACAGTCCTTAGCCCAGATGGAGACTCACTACCAACCTGGATTTTTAATCCAACCGATATCCCAATACCTATTTAAAAAATTTTGTGCTGGCTATCCCTGGTTAATGAGTGGGTTCTGTTTTAAAGACTCCCTTCAATTCATAAGTTGGAAACTGCACCCAGGCCACTGGATATGGGAAATTCTACCTGGAATTGGTTTATTATTGTCACATGTACTGAGGTGCAGTGAAAAGTTTGTCTTGCACAGATCAATCATTACACAGTGCATTGCATAACACAAGGTAAGTGGTATCCGTAGCGCGTGAGACTGTTAGGAAGTACAGTTACTCTGAGGGGAGAGAAAGAAATCAAGTTTTGCTGTTTACAGGTACAAATGTGTAGGGGTATTTGTAAGAAGAGTTTATATATTCTGCGGCTGGCCTGTGTTACTGTTTCTCACTCATTTAGTCCACCTTTGAGCAATCCTTTCAGTCTTATTCCTGCACCACCCTTCAAGAAGATCGCAGGCCGCACAATGATGTTGATAGGATTGCAAAGATTGTGAACGTACTTGTCAAGCAGAGCAACAAGATCTGTGGCAGGCTATCTTGGCCTTTGGGTCTCATGCATATGTGACCCATCGAGTCGGAGCAGGAGCAGGCCACTCGGCCCTTCAGGTTTGGCCTACACCAGGTGGTGACGGAGAGTGCAGTCTCCTCACACGCCGCGCTGGTGGAACCCAGGTCTCTGGAGTTGTGACGCAATGGCTCCAAACCAAGCGCCACCAGACTGCACAAAATATTCCAGCCCTTTTATAAATAAAACTACAACTAAGTTGCCAGTGGCTCGGGATGAATCAAATCTTTACAAATGATAGTTTGTGGAAGGGTTTGTACCAGGACCTCTTACTTTCAAAAGCCTGCAGTCCTCTGGCAGAGAAGTGTTCTTACCCTTCTGCCTCCTGCTTGCTCAGGGCTGCTTTATTGTTTTGTCTCCTATCATTTGGTCTCCAAATTTGAGGAAGGACATTCTTGCTATTGAGGGAGTGCAGCGTGGGTTCACAAGGTTAATTCCTGGAATGGTGGGACTGTCATATGTTGAAAGATTGGAGTGTCTGGGCTTGTATACTCTGGAATTTAGAAGGATGAAAGGGGATCTGATTGAAAAGTATAAGACTATTAAGGGATTGGACGCGCTGGAGGCAGGAAGCATGTTCCCGCTGATGGGTGAGTCCAGAACTAGAGGCCACAGTTTAAGAATAAGGGGTAGGCCATTTAGAACAGAGATGTGGAAATACTTTTTCACCCAGAGAGTGGTGGATATGTGGAATGCTCTGCCCCAGATGGCAGTGGAGGCCAAGTCTCTGGATGCTTTCAAGAGAGAGTTAGAGAGAGCTCTTATAGATAGCGGGATCAAGGGATACGGGGAGAGGGCAGGAACGGGGTACTGATTGTGTATGATCAGCCATGATCACAGTGAATGATGGTGCTGGCTAGAAGGGCCAAATGTCCTACTCCTGCACCTACTGTCTATTGTCTATTACCACTGTCTAGCCGTGCCAACAGTGGTGCCTCTCCCTGCTGTGGCAACCCTGAGATTTGTTTTCTTACAGACATACTCAGTAAATCCAAGAAACATAATAGAATCGACGAAAGACCACACCCAATAGGACAGACAAACAGCCTCTTTTCAAAAGACAATGAACCATGCAAATACAGAAGAAAAATAATAATAATAATAATTAAATATGAAAGAAAAATCGAGAGCATGAGATGAGGAGTCCTTGAAAATGAGTCCATAGGTTCTCAGAACAGTTCAGTGATGGAGCAAGTGAAGTTATCCCCACATGTTAAAGAGCCAGATGGTTGAGGGTAATAACTGTTCCTAAACCTGATGGTGTAGGTCCTGGGGCTCCTGTACCATCTTCCTGATGGCAGCAGCGAGAAGAGATCACGGCCTGAGTGGTGAGGGTCCTTAATGATGGATGCTGCTTTTTTGCGACAACACTCCATGATGTGCTCAGTGGTGGGGAGGACTTTACCTGTGATGCACTGGACTGTATCCACTACATTTTGTAGTATTTCCCATTCAAGAGCATTGGTGTTTCCATACCAGGCCATAATGCAACCAGTCAATATACTCTCCACCACACATCTATAGAAGTTTATCAACATTTTAGATGTCATGCCAAATCTTCGTAAACTTCTAAGGAAGTAGAGGCGCTGCCGAGCTTTCTTCATAATTGCACTTGTGTGCTGGTCTCAGGGCAGGACTTCTGAAATGATAGCACCAAGGGATTTCAAGTCGTTGACCCTCTCCACCATTGATTCCCCTGATGAGGACTGGTTCAGGGAACTCTGGTTTCTCCTACTGAAAACAATAATCAACTCCTTCGTCTTCCTGACATTGAATGAGAACTGGTTGTGACACCACTCAGCCAGATTTCCAATCTCCCTCCTTTATGCTGAATTGTCACCACCTAAAGCGAGTAGAGCAGGGGGCTAAGCACACAGCCTTGTGGGGCACCTATGCTGATGAAGATGCTGAACTGACTGGGGTCTGCGGGTGAGGAAATCAAGGATACAATTGCACAAGGAGTTATTGAGGCAAAAGTCTTGAAGCTTACTCATTAGTTTTGAGGGGATGGTAGTATTGAATGCTGAGTAGTAATAGATAAAGAGCATCCTGATATGTGCATCTTTGCTGTCCATAAGTTCCAAGGTTGAGTGAAGAGCCAATGAAGTGGCATCTGCTGTGGACCTCTTGTGTCAGTAGGCAACTTGGAGCAGATCCAAGTCACTTCTCATGCAGTTGGTATGTTTCATCACCAACCTCTCAACACTTCATCACTGTGGATGGAAGAGTTTCTGGACAATGGTCATTGAGACAGGTTACTACATTCATCTTAGGCACTGGCATAATTAAAACCTGCTTAAAACAGGTAGGTGCTTCAGACTGCCAAAGCAAGAGATTAATGATATCTGTGAACACTCCAGCCAGTTGATCAACACAGGTCTTTAGTACCTGGCCAGGTACCCCATCTGGACCAGGTGCTTTCCGTGGGTTCACGCTCCTGAAGGATGCTCTCATATTGACCTCTGACAGAAATTGCAGGATCACTGGGGGCTTTGAGAGTTTGTGGAAGTTCCTCTTATGTTTTGATGCTCAAAGCAAGCCTGGAAGGCATTGAGCTCACTTGGAAGTGAAGCCTTGTTGTCACCTATGTCACTTGGTTTCTCTTTGTATGAGGTTATAGCATTCAAGCCCTGCCACAGATGTCGATCATTTTTCAGTGATTCAAGATTGGTCTAGAATTGCCACTTTGCCTGTGAGATGGCCTTCTGGAGATCATACCCAGCTGGAATTCCTGTATCTTACTTGGTTGGCAGGCCTAAACGCCACTGATGGGGCCCTCAGCAGACTGCGGATCTCATGGCTAACTCTGAATGATTTTGTGAGGACATGCTTGTCTTTATAAAGGACTCCTGATGAAGTCAGGAGTCCTTTATAAGACACTCCTGATGAAGGGTTTCTTATCATCAGTTGGCAGAACTCTGGCCTACTGAGTTCTGCCAACATTTTGTGTTTTTTAAATTTTTTAAAATTTATTTCCAGCATCTGCAGATTCACTCGTGTTGCCTTGTCCTTATAAAACTTTTGTTTTATAAAGTCCGTGACAACCGTGGTGTATTCAGGCATATTACACTAATTCATGGGTTGTACAGTACCGAAACCCTTTGGCCCATGTGGAGCCTGGTGTGGAGGTTCCAGTGCACAGGATCGCAAGAGCTTTAGACATTGCTCCCTCCTCTTGAAACTGAGGATATCTTCTAGAAGCAGTGCCTCAAGAAGGCAGTATCCTTAACTAAGGATCCTCACCAATCGGGCCATACCTACCACCAGGAAGCAGGTACCAGGACCCTGAAGACCCACACTCGACAATTCAGAAACAGCTTCTCCTCTGCAGTTGGATTTCTGAACGGATCCTGGATCCTGGATTTACACTATATATTTTACAAAGATTCAGGATATGTATGCACAATACAACTCTGAAATTTGTCTTTCCAACATATAATATAAATTTATATTAATTTTATGTTTTTTGCCTTGTACTGCTGTATCAGAGCAATGAATTCCATGTCACAAATCAATGATAATAAATCTGACCCAGGCCTTTTTACCCATCTACCCTACTCCCATTTGCTGCATTAGAGCCTGGTCCCTCTACACCTCACTCCGAGGAAAAGGATGAAGTTGCCCCAGTGTCCTAGCCTCTTGCTCAGGTGGCAGGGTCATGACTTCAATGCCTCCCATGAGAGCTTACTGTGTGCATGTCGCCATGGTGACTGGATGCAAAGTATCTCATTGGCTGCAAAGCACTGTAATCACAACCGGCACCACACAAGTGTAAATTCTTGTCAACACCGAGTGTAAGCATCTATTTGTCCTGAATCTCGTTCCCCATAAATGCATTGTCCCGTCCTTGAGTTTATTGCACGCAAGAAGGCTGGTTTTAAATTTCAAGTCTGCAGTCTCCAAGTACTGATGACAGCAGATAACTATACTGAACAGTTTGCCAAAAAATCATTTGGATCAGGCCTCTCTGAACTAGGGATATAAATAGTTAGTTCACAAATCTTTGAACACCAGCTTAATTCCCCATTCATTCAGTGACTCAGTCCAGCAAACTGTTTGAGAAAACATTGAACAGACAAGGCTTGGAACAAAGCAGATTAGCTTTCCCTAATGCACAGTTGTTTGAAGTTCTGTTCTGCAGTAAATATTACCATCTTTAGTTTGCTGAGCCTTAGCAAATGGAATGCACAGGAGTGCAGGTAGTATGAAGCAGTAATTCCTACTGAAGCAACAGGACTTTGTAACCATAAGAGATTCTGCAGATGCTGGGAATCCAGAGCAACACACTGGTCAGGAGGAATTTATGAAGAGTTGATGTTTCAGGCAGAGACCTTTCATCAGGACTGGAAAGGAAGCAAAGAAGGCAGAATCAGAAGATGGGCTAGGAGGGGAAGGAGTACAAGAAGGCAGGTAATAGGTGAGATCAGGTGAGGGGGAAGGTGGGTAGGTTAGTGAGGAGGATGAACAAAGAAACTGGGAGGTGATAGACAGAAAAGGTATAAGGCTGAAGAAGTAGGAATCTGATAGTGGACCATGGAAGAAAGCAAAGGAGGAGGGATGGGTAGGTAAGGAGAAGGGGTAAGAGGAGAAGCAGAATGAAGAGTGAGGGGGGAGAAATTGATGGTTATACTGTTGTGTTGGAGGCTACCCGGACAGAATATGAGGTTTTGCTGCTCAAACCTGAGAGTGGCTTCCTCGTGGCAGTAGGGGAGACCTTGGACCAGTGTGTTGGAATGGAGATAGGAAGTAGAATTAAAGTGGGTGGCCACCAGGAAAACCCATCCACCTGTCGTGAAGCTGTTTGAAGAGGTGGTTCTCCAATCGAAATCTGGTCTCACTGATGTAGAGGAGGCTGCACCAGACATTGTAACACTGGATAATTTAGGTGAAAGTAAGTCATTTGGTCTATTGGAATCCAACACAGTGGATGTTATCATAAACTGGAGCAGAAGACAAGTGGCTGGAAGAAGTCAGTGGGTGGAGGATAATCATCATTTTTTCACTTTTTGTGAGAGGCAAAGGGGTCCCGACCCAAAGTGTCTACTGTTCATTTCCCTGCATGGATACTACTCAATGTGCTGTGATCCTTCCTGTTTGCACCAGATTCCTGCATCTGCAAAATCTTGTGTTATAAGCTGCTTGGTCCTTTCACAAAAAAAAAGAAGCTGAGGCTTAATAAATTTTTGTAATTTTCATGGAAAAAGGTTTAATCTATTAGAATTCAGTCCATTGGAAACAGTGATGTGTTTAGAATCAGAATTAATTAATTTGGCAGCAGCAGTTCAATGCAATACATAATCTAGCAGAGAGAAAAAATAATAATAGTAATAAATAAAATAAAAATTATAATAATAAACAAGTAAATCAATTACGTATATTGAATAGATTTTTAAAAGTGCAAAAACAGAAATACAGTATATTTTTAAAAAGAAAGGTGAGGCAGTGTTCCTGGGTTCAATGTCCATTTAGGAATCGGATGGCAGAGGGGAAGAAGCTGTTCCTGAATCGCTGAGAGTGTGCCTTCAGGCTTTTGTACCTCCTACCTGATGGTGACATTGAGAAAAAGGCCTGCCCTGGGTGCCGGAAGCCCTTAATAATGGACGCTGCCTTTCTGAAACACCACTCCTTAAAGATGTCCTTGGGTCCTAGTACCCAAGATGGAGCGGACTAGATTTACAATCTTCTGCAGCTTCTTTCAGTCCTGTGCAGTAGCCCCTCCATACCAGACAGTGATGCAGCCTGTCAGAATGCTCTCCACGGTACAACTATATAGAAGTTTTTGAGTGCTGTTGGAATCTGCAGTGTGAAAGCTTGTGGAAAGGAATTTAATCTATTGGAATTCATCAGAACAACAGCTCATTACTCACAATTCCAAGTTATGGGAGATAGTGGGAAATGATTTCTCACAGTTGGGATTAGTAGAAATCTATTTAATCTGCTGTCAGAGTAAGGGAAAATAGTTTTTAATCAGCATTTATAATTGTAGCTCATTACTATGCGAGAAGTCTGTTGTAGGTAGTTGTACAATATTAACTATTTTATATCCTGCACAAATCTATTTTACTGTAAAATCTTCCTAAGACCCCAAATAATATCTCCTCATAAAATGAAAGTCATTAAATATCTCGTGGACACTGTTGCAAAAGATGTGTGAAGAGAAAAATAAGAAGTTAAAGCCTGTATTGCATGACAAAAAAAGTAAACAACTTTAGTATTTGAAATGGTGGAATAAATTTCAAATGCCTTGCTCAGGCATCTTGTAATGTTATCAGCAGGAGTTTGTGGATGTGGCAATGCATATTTCATGGGCAGATGATCACTGGTAGAGCATTTAGCAGTGTTGAGAAACATTCTGTAATGAACAGCTGCTTACAGCACTCTACATCACCTGTAAGTAGAGGCCAGAAGCCAGGATGTTTCTTCCTGAAATAGCCGCAGTTTTGCATTTTCCCAGGTTGTTCCATTTTCAGGAGCACTTGGCTTTCACCCAGAGCTGATATCTAACCTTTAACCTTCTGCACTCTGTAATGGTGTCAAGTCAAGTGGTTTATTGTCATTTAATTATATATATATGCGTAGAGAAATGAGACGATGTTTCTTTGACCCCAGTGTAAAGCACAGTACACAATAACACACAATAACTTATGAAGGTAAGGATAAAATCTACAGAGGAATCACACATAAATAACAAACTAAAGTGCATTAATATTAAATATTGTAAGGTACGGTACAGATTATCCAGTGACACTTTGAATGCGATGCAGCAGGGTGTTCAGAAGCCTAACAGCCTGGGGGAAGAAACTATTTCTCATCCTGACCATTCTTGTCTTATGCATTGTAGTCTCCTGCCTGATGGTATAAAGTCAAAGAGGATGCTGAATGGATGGGTGGATCCTTAATAATACTATGGGCCCTGCATACACAGTGCTGCTGATAAATGTCCCTGGTGGATGGTAGGGAGACCCCTTATGATCCTCTCAGCCGTTCTCAGGGATTTCTGGTCTGATGTTCGACTGTTCCCATACCAGATGGAGATGCGGCTTGTAGGGATGCTCTCAATGGTGCTCCTGTAAAATGCACCTTCCTGAAGTCCTTTGCCTTCTCCACATTCAGGCTTAAGATGTTCTTCTTACACCAGTCCATTAGCTCTCTATATTCCATCTCGTCATTGTTCTTGATAAGGCAGCCACTGTTGTGTCTGTCACAGTCATGCATCAGCAGCGTGAACAGCAACGGGCTGAGCACACAACCTTGGGGAGTGCCAGTGCTCAGTGTAACGGGACGAGAAACGTTGCTGTCTACGTGGACTGACTGTGGCCTTATTGTTACAAAGTCCAGTATCTAATTACAGAGGGTGGTGTTGAGACCCAGTGAGGGCAATTTCCACACCAAGTTCTGGGGTATGGTGGTATTGAATGCCAAAATGAAATCTTTAAACAGCGGTCTGGCGTATAAGACCCATGTTCCGGGTGGGATAGGACAGAATGGAGGACAGAGGTTATTGCATCAACAGTGGATCGACTTGAGTGATAAGCAAACTGGAAAGGGTCCAACATAGCCAGGAGAGAGGCTTTAATGTGCTCCATGACCTGTCACTCAAAGCATTTCAAAATGGGCGATGTCAATAACACCAGACGATAGTCTTCTAGGCAGATTACTCTCTTTTTCAGCACTGAAATGATGGTTGCTGAGGGGACAATGGATTGTTCCAGAGAGATGTTGAATAGATCCATCAGCACGTCTATCAGCTGGGCTGCACAGACTTTCAAACCCCACCCGGTGTATTATTGGGCACCACAGCTCTGTGTGGGTTGACTCTGGCAAGGGTCTTCCTCACCACAGCTTCAGCCAGATGGAATGTCTGCTCCCCTGGGGGGAGGGGGTGCCTTCCTCACCAGCACTTTGTTCTGCATATCAAACCGTGCTAGAAGACATCCGGCCTCTCAGGGAGTGAAGCATCCTGGTCACTGACACGCGGGGTAGACTTGTAGTCTGTAATCCTCTGAATTCCCTGCCACATGCAGAAGTGGCTGTAAATTCTCTGAGAATGCTCCCATTCTGCCTTCCTGATGGAGCGGGAAAGCACAGTTCTTGTTTCCCTGAGCGTTGTCACATCCACTGATCCAAACTAAAGGCAGCATCATGATCCCTCAGCATGGCATGGACCTCTGCAGTAAGCCATGACTTCTGATTTAGCTCACCTGGATGTGTTTTGTGATGGTAAATGCCTCAGTACTCATGACAGAGCGCATGGCAGAAATTGTAAAACACCAAATCTCGGCAATCTACAACCCGGACCACTGGTGCTGTCTTTGTGGAGTCACTGCGTGCTTCACGTGACTCTGTGGGTCCCTCTCACACCCTGAAGAAATACTGGTAGATTAGTTGGCTACTGCGAATTTTCCATTATGTAGTTAGTTAAGTGGCAAACGGTCGATCAAAGGAAGTTGACCAGAGAGAGATGAGTTCTCAGGGAAATAGGAAACGTCTCTGGACATTGTGGACTAGAAATTTGCCTCCCTGAAACCAAACAATAGGAAGTGTGACAATGCTGGAAATTGCAAAATGCAAGATTGTTTTGGGCTGTCTTGTTCTTGCTAAAATGTATCCTACTTTTTGAGAGAGATTTTCATATAAACAATAATTTTCTGGCGTTAAACTTCAAGTGGTAGAGCAGCGCCCTGAACTGGTCGTCAGCGAGATGTACAGCACACTGTGCAGATGACAAGTAGCTCTGTTCAATCACAGATCTGTCATGTTGTGGTCCAGTGTTTAGAGTGAGGCCACAGCACCCCACTCAATGTACTCGCACCTCACTCTGTATAATGTTCACCCAAAGGCGTGATCCTGCTCACAGGCTGAAATACTCTGACCTCAGACACTTTCTGTGTAGAGTTTGGATGTTCTCCCTGTGAAGGTGTTTGGTTTCCCATGAGTACCCTGGTTTCCTCCCTCTTCCCAAAGAAATGTGGAATTGGTTTACTAATATTACATAAAACTAAGATATAGGAGCAGAATTAAGCCATTTGGCCCATTGGGCCAGCTCCATCATTCAATCATGGCTGATTTTTTTTTTATCCCTCCCAACCCCATTCTCCTGCCTTCTCTCTGTAACCTTTGACACCCTGACTAATCAAGAACCTATCAATCTCAATTTTAAATGAATTGGCCTCCACATCAATGAATTCCACAGATTCAACACGTTGTAGTTAATCTGTACCGAGGCGCACTTAAAAACTTCGTTTAGTATTCCATTTTTACACGTCATTACGACAATGTGGGCATGCTGTTTGGTAGGTTAACTGGCCATTAAATTGCCCATCGGCAGAAGACCTGATAAAGCCTGAAAAGTTAACTGTGTCTCATCTTCTACAATTGCTGCCTGAGCTGCTGAGCTTGTTTTTATTTCAGATCCCAGGATCTACCGTATCTTTTTATTGTTGATTTACTATCCCTGTTATCCAACAAGATCATAACGTTTTGTTTCATGGAATGGCTTCCCTAAGTTTACCAGCTACACTTTTCTTTCTCTCCCTCTGACTAAGTCCCCAGGAGTTTCCTTCATCATTTCTGTCCCCTCCGGAGGCAGTTACAGAGATGGGGAAAGACAAGGACGTTAAAGGATCTGGACATTAAGGGATCTGGACATGAGGATAAGAATTGCTAAATTTGTGTTGGAGTCACAAGAGACTGGAGCTACACACAAAGACACTCGGAGAACTTAGTTGGTCAGGCAGCATCTATGGAGGGAAATAAACAGTAGATATGTTGGGGCAAGGCCTTTCATCTGTACCCATAAAGTCCAGATGATGGTTCTCAACCCAGAGCATTGACTACTTTTCCCCTCCACAGATGCTGACTGGCCTACTGAGTTTCACTGGCACCTTTGTGCGCTGCTATTAAATTTACGTTGTCAGTGAACACAGTGTTAGGCTTGCTCCCTGGTAGAAATGTATTCAAGCATTCCCTGGGGAATGAAATGCACACCAGCCATGATGCCTTTCCCAGTAACACTTAAGATTGTCCCAACAGGAAGACAGTCCGATTAACAGTGTACCACTTGTACAACAACCTGAGATTTAAGATTGACATTCTCAGCTTGTGTTCAAATGCTCAGTGAGTTCTTCCCTCTCTGTATCTCCTCCTGCTCCATAACTCTCTTTACCTACTCTTGTGTCCTTGGATGCTGGGGGTCCTTAATAATGGACACTGCCATTCTGAGACACCGCTCCTTGAAGATAACCTGGGTTCTTTGTAGCCTAGTACCCAAGATGGAGCTGGTTAAGTTTATGACCCTCTGTGGCTTCTTTCTGTTATGTGCAGTAGCCCCCCCTCCCCCGCCCATACCAGACAGTGATGCAGCCTGTCAGAATGCTCTCCACAATACATTTATAGAAGTTTTTGAGTGTTTTTGTTGACATACCAAATCTCTTCAAACTCCTAATGAAGTATAGCCGCTGTCTTGCCTTCTTTATAACTACATCGATATGTTGAGACCTGATTAGGTCCTCCGAGATCTTGACACCCAGGAACTTGAAACTGCTCACTCTCTCCACCTCTGATCCCTCTATGAGGATTGGTATATGTTCCTTCGTCTTACCCTTCCTGAAGTCCACAATCAGCTCTTTCATCTTACTGACGTTGAGTGCCAAGTTGTTGCTGTGACACCATTCCACTAGTTGGCATATCTCACTCCTGTACACCCTCTCGTCACCACCTGAGATTCTACCAACAATGGTTGTATCATCAGCAAATTTATAGATGGTACTTGAGCTATGCCTAGCCACACAGTCATATGTATAGAGACAGTTGTGTAGTGGGCTAAGCACATACCCCTGAGGTGCAACAGTGTTGATCGTCAGCGAGGAGGAGATATTTTCACTAATCCGCACAGTTTGTGGTCTCCAGTTAGGAAGTCGAGGATCCAATTGCAGAGGGAGGTACAAAGGCCCAGGTTCTGTAATTTATCAATCTGGATTGTGGGAATAATGGTGTTAAATGCTGAGCTACAGTCGACGAACAGCATCCTGACGTGGGTGTTTGTGTTGTCCAGGTGATCTAAGGCTGTGTGAAGAGCCTTTGAGATTGTGTCTGCCATTGACCTATTGTGGCAATAGGCAAATTGCAATGGGTCCAGGTTCTTGCGGGGGTAGACCCTCAGTTGCTATGGTTTCAACGTCTAGAAGTCTGTCTCAAGGTTCTCTCCTTCTCATGTTGTTGAGAAACACACATTTCTCACGTTGATTAGATTGGTTTATCGACCAACATTCATCTTCAGTTCCCCACTTGGAGCTTAGGGAGAGCGTGATTAATCTGGAAGCTCTTTCCAAGGGCTGACACAGTCTTCCTACATATATTGACCACACATAGCACTGAGATGCAGAAGCCACGTGTTTCTCAAACCATGCAGATGTTATCTGCAGTGCAGTGAGGAAGTGGAGAGTGCTTCAGCACCTGTTCACATGCAATCTTTTTCATATTTAAGTCGGCATTTGACAGCTATAAATTCAGAACTGCACCAAAACAGATCTTGATCTCAAGCTAAGAATTTCCATTTAAGAAGCTAAGCTGCAAAATATTTACAGACGCGAGAGAATGCAAGCACTGAAAAGCTGGGTAGCTGAAGGCCCAATTGCTGTAAGTATGAATCCGCTGGGAAACTGCCTTCTTGGAGTATGTGTATGTGTTGGGAGGGAGAAACGGGACTTGTTTTGCTGTTGTTACCTTGTTGCTTATGTATTCTGTGTTGTTCTGCTGTGCATGGTGGGCTTGCTATATTAGTGCCAGAACGGGTGGTGACACTTGTGGGCTGCACATTCTCGGGTGTGTTGATTGTTAGCGTAAATGACATATTTCCCTGTATGTTTCGACGTACACAAAACAAATCAACTTGATTGTGGAATCTGCACCAGCACAAGATATTCAAAGCTAATAGATTTACCTGGATTTAGTTCTTCAGTGTAGTGCAAAATCTTTTTATTGCAATATCACACCCAAGTGAACTGGATTGAAAATTTTGCGGTGAAAGCTTGCTACAGTCCTGCCACGCGAGTTTGTAATCTGACCAACATCTCCCCCGAATACTCACTGGGAAAGAACATAAAAACTGTGTCTGCCTTATGGATGAGCAGACTCATTCCCATTTCCATCAGTGGTTTCCAGTACCTGAATCCATAGCCCATAACAAGTTGTTAGATGTAACTTTACAGGCACCTGTAACTTTTTTATGAAATTGCTTTTCTCCAACCTCTATAGTTTTGACAAGTGCATGGAATTAATTTAAAATCAATTCTCTAAGGACATAGCTAAACTGGCAATTGAGATAATACAATCTACTGGAGGAATTCTGTGGTCGAGCAGCATCTGTAGGAGGAAAGCAATTGTTGGGTCGAAACGCAGCATCAGGACTAATGCTTGGTACTTTCTCATCATATGCTTTATTTCTTTTCCCAAGGAAAATAAGTCAACTTTAAATACACTGCAAAATAGTCATACCATTCCAGTTAGCAGCTCAGAGACAATGTGTTTGAGGATACGGGACAGGTGATTCCTGGTGGAATACTTATGATAAAGCAGGAAACAAAAAGCAGGTTACTCAAGTCTGGATTAAGTTGTATGTACATGCACTTGTCAAAACTATAGAGGTCGGAGAAAAGGAATTTCATAAAAAAGATACAATTTTAAATCAGTTCTCTGAGGACTCAGTTAAACTGGCAATTGGGGTAATATACCGTAGATTCCGGACTACAGAGCGCACCTGATTAAAAGCCGCTGGCTCTAATTTTAGAAATAAAATCAATTTTTTACTTGTACAGGCCGCACCGGATTTTCGGCCGCAGGTGTCCCACGTTGTAATATGAGATATTTACACAGAAAGATATTACACGTGAGGATTTTTTAACTTTTAATTAAATCCATATGGTAACATAAACAAATACATATTGCAAATGCTTTTTTTCGAACCGTGCCTGTAACGCGGCTACTTTTAAATATACGTTGCGTATACTTCTTTACTGAACAACATTCCAATATCTCCAAACGACTGGTAAAAAATATATATACTGCAGCCTACCAGGAAAAGTTATTGATCGCCTTTAACTTAAAAGCAGCGTTTTCGCTCCGCCGCTCGCCCCCCTCCTTCCCGTTTATCGCAAACCGGTATCCCACAAGACGCGGCGAAACCGGGTGTGACGTCATAGCATCCCACGATGTAGTACAGAAAACAAATATAGTTAAAACAGTTCTAACTTTAACTAACAAATGAATTACTAAGCGAAAATATTATAAACTAAATAACTGCCATAAAGGCAGCACAATGCTTTTCTTCGAGTGTTTTCCATGTTGATGAGGGTGAGTACAAATGACTGATTTACAATAATTTAATTGTGAAAGTGCGCTTGATTTATCGTACAATTTCATTGGACCTCTGTGAACTACTCATCAATTTTATTGGTCTACTGTTATGAGGCAAAATGTTTTTGGCGGCATGAAAAAAAACCATGTATTAGCCGCACCGTATTAAAGGCCGCAGAGTTCAAAGCTGTTCAAAATGTGGGGAAAAAGTAGCGGCTTAAAATCCGGAATCTACGGTAATCTACTGGAGGAACTCTGGTCGAGCAGCATCTGTGGGAGGGGGTGGGGTTGTATTTTGGAAATCCAACCAGACCCTATGTGTTCCGGCCATCTATAGAGTGGAATTTATTTGTCAAGATACAGCTGTTCCCACAGTTTTCCTGTATAGAATCTGATTGTTTGGTTGTCATTCATTCTGAATGAGCAGTATTTAACAGATTACACTAGCCAGGGCTTGCCAGGGCTTCTGTTGGAGGACAGCACATCATTGTGTGCTGCTAGGTCATGTTCCTGGAGCGGAGGTCACTGGAATGCCTGCTTCCAACTGCCCACTTTGTTCAACAATCCCAATTTCTCCACGTCAACTACAGGTGTCCCCCGTTTTTTGAACATTCGCTTTACGACACCTCACTGTAACGAAAGATCTACCTTAGTTACCTGTTTTCACTAACAGAAAGTGTTTTCACTGTTACGAAAAAGGCAGCTGAGCTCCTCCCCCGGAACTGTATTCTAGTCGGCATTGCTTAAACACGTGCCTGTGAGCATCTGTGCTTTATGTCGATTTATTTTGTGCATCCATTAGCAAGATGAGTTCTAAGGTATCAGAAAAGCCTAAAAGAGCGTGTAAGGGTGTTACACTTAGCGTAAAACTAGACTTAATAAAGCGTTTTGATCATGGTGAATGAAGTAAGAATATAGTGAGTTTGGCTAAGGGTTTGTGGAAGTTGGTGAAGATGATGTTGAGGTTTTGGCATCCCATGACCAAGAACTGACAGATGAAGAGCTGATGAATAGGAAAGGATAACAATTGAAACAGAACGCAGTAGCGAACGGCCCGAAAATTAAGTCGTCCAGGAACTGAACGTGAAGCAATTGTGTGAGATTTTTGATGCGATTGACAACGCTGCAATGATTGCAGAAAAGTATGGCTTTAATTTTGAAAGGGTACGTAGGTTTAGGGCATATTTTCAGGACGGTTTGAGTGCTTACGAAGAATTGTATGATAGAAAAATGCGCAAGGCTAAGCAGTCAAGCATACTGTCGTTTTTCAAGCCTTCCACATCAGCCACAGCAGACAACGAACTTCAACCTTCAACATCGAGGCAGGCAGACACAGAAGAAAATGACCTGCCTGCCCTGATGGAAACTGATGACACACCAGTCTCCCACCACCCTAACCTCCAACGACTCAGCCTAACACACCATCATCAGTGTGCTCACTGTCTTCCCGATTCCAGTAGGTGAAACTCCACTGGGTGTACATTATTTCTACTTTATATAGGCTGTGTATTTTTATGTGTTGTTTGGTATGATTTGGCAGCTTCATAGCTTAAAGCAGGGGTGTCAAACTCATTTTAGGTCACGGGCCGGATTGAGCAAAATGCAGCTTCATGCGGGCCGGATTGAGCAAAATGCAGCTTCATGCGGGCCGGATCAGTCAGACGCGTGCGAACGCAGCTTTCGTTGCCTCCGTTTTTTCAGCCTGCTCTCATGTGTCTCAGTCTCTGCTATTACTACAAAGTGGTTTCACTTTACAAATTCCGTTTCTTATGAAGAAGACTGCCGAGCAAGACTGCCGAATAAACACTAAAAACCCTGAAAACCTGGTACCTGAATAAACTCAGCATTAGCCATATCATACGCCATAGGCGCTTCGATTACTGGGGCCAGCTTTAATAGTAATTAGATATTATCTCGCGGGCCAAAGATAATTCCATCGCGGGCCGGATTTGGCCGCGGGCCTTGAGTTTGACATATATATGGCTTAAAGGTTACTGGAGAGAGTGTTTCTGCCAAGAGCACTTGCATGAGACAGTGTTGCAATGATTGCAGACAAGTATTTCTACTTTATATAGGCTGTGTATTTATCATATCATTCCTGCTTTTACTATATGTTACTGTTATTTTAGGTTTTATGTGTTTCTTGGCATGATTTTGGGTCTGTGAACGCTCACAAATTTTTCCCGTATAAATAAATGATAATTGCTTCTTCACTTTATGACATTCTGGCTTACGGACCATTTCATAGGAATGCTCTACCTTCGTCGGATAGAGGGGGAAACCTGTACCATATTTGTCTGGTTCTTCCAGTTCTTCTTTGCAACTTGGAAAATAAATTTCTCATTCTTGCTTGCTCCTTTTCATTAATGTTCTAAAAGTTGGTCACAGAGAGTGCCTGGAGGCTCTGCTGATGCTGAAGTCTGGAGCCAAAAACAAGCTGCTGGAGGGGCTCAGCGTCTTTGGGGGTGTGGGGTGTGGAATTGCAGTGTTTTGGGTTAACGCCCTGCATCAAGGCTGAATGTGGCAGGTTGATCGAGAGTGGCAGGCTAAGGGGTAAGGGAGCGGGGAGAGACCGAGACATCTGGGTTATAGGTGGAAGCAGACGAGAAAAGAAATGGAAACGTTTAGACAGTCAAAAAGCTTATTACTCTTGCATTTTGATTAACCTTCAGAATTTCCAGTGGCTGATCCTTAAATTCTGGAAATTTGAGTGCATTCACGGAAGTGTTGGGAACGGAGGTTATGTTAGATCAGACCTGGTGGAATCAGTGGGCAGGAAGGTTGGAAGAAGACCATTCTTTTGTCAGTCCTCCTGGTGCTCCATTATGACAAAAGTAAGATTTCTGTTGACATGAATCCCATTCAATCAGCAGTCTGGGTTTTTGATCCCAGCCAGATTTTTTGGAATACTTAGCTAAGTGTGATATGTTTGTTATGTATAGAATAATAATAATAAGTTATTTATCAAGCACTTTTCCTACAAATTATGTAGTTTAAAGTGTTTTTTAATGGAATAAAGTGCAAACATAAAAATAAAAGACAAATGATGTTAGTTAAAAGCCAGGTTAAATAAAAAGGTTTTGGCTGGCTTTTAAAAGTGTCAAGTGAGCCTGTATCCCTTATAGTTTTAGGTATTAAGTTCCACAGTTTAGGGACATAGTTCTAAATAGCTGACCTGTCAATTATCTTTTGAGGGAGATTGCTTAAGTTTAAGAGACCGACAGAAATATTAAAAAAACAAACCATACATGTAAGTTTTAGGTGAGGCCTAATTTAGAGTATTGTCTATAGTTCTGGTCAGCCACCTACAGGAAAGAGATCAATAAGATTGAAAGATTACAGAGAAAATTTAAAGGATGTTGCAGGACTGGAGAACCTGAGTTACATGGAAAGGTTGAATAGGTTAAGACTTCACAGGTAGTCCCCGGGTTATGGACGAGTTCCAGTCCTGAGTCCGTCTTTAAGTCGGATTTGTACGTAAGTCGGAACAAATACAGCCAGTATTATTTAGTGTCAGTTAGTCAAACGTTTGTCTTAGTATATAGTATATATTTTACCTTTCTATGCATACAAAACACTTAAGAAACATATGTACTCCAATAATTAAACCACTGCGTTGCTTAGTAATAATTGTAGCTTTCATCGGGGCAGGGCCTTTCACATGCTCCATTATTCTCACTTTATCCATTATCCTTTAAAATTGTTCCGATCGTTGACCGACTGTAGCCTAACGCTTTTCCAATGACCGATGGTGTTTCACCTCTTACCAAATGCTTTATTATTTCCACTTTATTTTCAATTGCGATCGCTTCCCGTCAATGGAACAGAAACACAGCGGGCAGTGAGTCCTGAGCTCCACTGGCTCCCGAGGACCACCGTACTGAATTCCCCGGGTCCTAAGGACCATCGCTCTGAGACAGGTTAAATGGGACAGGTGGGGGCTGTGCTAGGTTTGGGTATTTGATCCTCCACAATATTCTGTGTGGGAATTTAAACTGGAGGTGGCAGTGCTTTTTTTACAAGGTCAAGTTGCGAGTTTAACATCAACCCGGTGCACTTGGGCGGGAGCGGTCCGTCTCGAGCCCGGCGCTGATTTCACTGCACCACCAGCCGACTGGAACGGGGGGGGGGTGGGCGGGGGGCACAGGGTCAGGGTGAATCTTGTTAAGAAAAATTTAAGCAAAATACAAAGTTACACACTGAACATGTCGTGGTTTCTCGTGCCCCACAAACGACCAGGAGACGCAGAAGATTCTTCAAGAAGTATTAAACTTTAATTTGCAAATCAAAGCTGAGACAGTCATTGAGCTAGTCGCTGATTGCCCACCGATCCTTGGACATAGCATTTTTTATAGCAATCTCCTGGTTTAGTTGCATTAGCATATCCAATCGGTCTATAGTTGCGTATCACAAGTACATCCGCCACTATTGTTTCTACCCATTGACTTAATCATGTTCTAATCTACATCTTATAGCTTCCTCTCATTAACACACCATTGTCTTCTACATTCTTAAGATTTCATTCTCCTACTAAATTGGGTACATGCATAGCAAATAGCAAGTTTCAAAGCTGACTACATAGTTTTGGTTACACAGCAAACAATTTCAACTTTTATACTCCAATATATCCCCCCCTTTGAGACCCAGAGGGTCTCACACAGAGAAAGAAGACTAAGAGTCTGCGCACAAAAGCCCCAATAAACTCAAGCACTTATTCCCAAATCTCGGGTTAAACTATAATTTTCTGCGCCAAGACCTCAAAGTATTCTCTCCCTGTTACCCTGGGCCGCTGAGCCAAAAACCTGTCCCTCTGTACCTGAGACAGGGAAAAAGACTCATCAGCCCTTACAATCTACTCCCACACTGTCGTTTTGCTTTTGTTCATCCTGCAGGTGTTGTAGGCTGTAACGATACATTTTCGGTGTTTCTTTCTCCACTAAGCTTGCTTCAGTAATTGCCACGAGCATTGGAAATTGTTTGGTTGCAGCATGCACTACAAGAGATTTGAGACAAGGAAGAAAACAGCACAGCACAAGCGCACAGCTCAACAATATAATACTGACAGTTATTGCCATTTTAGTCAGCCATGCTCCCCATCCTCCGAGTCTACTTTCCAACCAATCAAAGAACTGATGTTCAAATCCTGCATTCTGTTTGACCTCCGTCCGCAGATTCTTTAATTTATTCATTGCTCTGGTGAAAGACCCTTCTGGGCTAGTATTGTTCGGTATGAAAGTGCAGCATTGTTCTCCAAACATTACACACACACCCCTTTTTCTGCCAAAAGCCAATCCAGTACCTGTCTGTTTTGCCACGCCATCCTGCTAGTTGCATCCAGCTGTTGCCCTAAGGCCTCCAGTGCATCTTCGGTGTAGTTCATGAATCTCTGTTGATTGTAGTATATATAGTTTAACCATTCAACATTTTTGCTTACCCCTATCACAGGTATGATAGCTTCCCAGTGTGCATCTCATGCGGTGTCAGGCATGTCATTCGATTAGTTTGCATGCAGTAACTCATCAATGCTAACGGTAAAGCATCGACCCAATTAAGTTTAGTGTCTGCACAAATTTTGTTTAGTTTGGCTTTCAGGGTTCCATTAATTCTCTCTACCATGCCCTGCGACTGAGGGTGGTATACACATCCAAATCTTTGCTTTATCCTCAGCGCCTGTAGTACCAGTTTGACCACTTTCTGGATAAAAGCTGAACCATTGTCTGAGCTAACTTCTGTAGGTATTCCAAACCTTGGGATCACTTCATTTGTCAGAAATTTTACCACTGTCTTTGCCCCTTGATCTCTTGAAGGTACCGCCTCCACCCATCTGCTAAATCGATCAATTACTACCAGCATGTATCTTTTCCCTCTCACTGTCTTTATCATGTCTACATAATCGATCACTAGATGTTTAAATGGTCCTTCAGGTACAGGAATGTGACCTATTGGGGTTGTAATTCCCTTCCGAACATTATTCTGTGCGCATACCTCGCACTGTGACAAGACAAAGTCCACTGAAGCCTGTAAATAAGGTGACCAAAAACCATCCTTCTTTATTTGCTTTATCACTTCCCCCCTTGCACAATGGTCAATCCCATGCACTTCTGAAATCAGAATCGTCAGTAGAGGGGTGGGCGCTACCAACAAACCGTCTTCCATGCTCCACAAGCCTTCCGGGTTCTGTTTAGCCCCCCTTTTTCTCCACATTGTCTGTTCTGCCAAAGTTGCCTTACCTTGTATTTCAATTAGGTCCTCTACCACAGGTTCTGGAGTTAGGCTTACCTGGGGGGCAATGACAGACGCTTTTCTGGCTGCCTCGTCCGCAGCTTGATTTCCCTTTGTTATTACATCATTTCCCTTTTTATGTGCCTGACATTTTACTATAGCCAGTGCTTTAGGTTTCATTATGGCTTTTATTAAGTCTAGAATTTGCTGACAATGTTGTATGGGATCTCCATTACTTTTTTAAAAACCGCTCTGCTTCCACACTGCCCCGAACAAATGGCATACTCCATGAGCATATGCCGAATCAGTATAGATGTCTACTTTCTCCCCTTCCATCATTTCACACGCAGCTGTCAGGGCTTTGATTTCCGCTAGTTGGGCGGAACACGGTTGGGGACAGGACTCCATCCTAATAATCTTATAGTTCGACTGATCCTGCTGCACTACTGAGAACCCTGCATTATTTCCATCATAATCCCTATAACAAGAGCCATCTACAAACAGAACCTTTTTATCTGCATCCTCTAGTGGTTCTGACCGTAAATCTGCTTTCAATTTGGCAAATTTCATCGTCTTCCCTACACAATCATGGGGTTCTCCTTCATAGCCCAAAGGGACAAAATCGGCTATATTACTGGTAGTGCATCTCTGTATAGTTATATCTGGAAATGTCACGAGCATCTGATACGCTGCTATCCTGGCTGGCGTCAGCACAAATTTCCCTCTTTCCAGCAATTCTGCTACTTTGTGGTGTGTGTACAGAGTCACAGGATAGCCCAGGGTTACAGATGATGCCTTTCCATATGCATAGTACAGCGCCGCCAATCCCTGATAACAGGGTGGATATCCCTGAGCCACCTCATCTAGTCTCGTACTGTAGTATGCTATCGGCTGCTTTGCTTTTCCTGTGCCTGTCTCCTGTGTTAGAACCGTTGTGACATAACCCTCCTGTCGGTTGGATACATACAAATGAAAAACCTTCTCGTAGTCAGGCAAAGCTAATGCTGGTGCTGACTGCAATTCCTGCTTAATAGTATTGAAAGCTATCTCCGCCTCTCCATTCCACTGTAAGCCGTTCTTCAAATTTGTATGTCCTCCTTCTTTCATTATCTTTCTCAAAGGTGCCACAATCTCAGCATTCTCCTATCCAATCTGAGCTGTACCCTGCCATTCCCAAAAACATCATCATCTGCCCTACAGTGTGGGGTTTTGGGGCCTTAGTTATTGCCTCAATCTGATCTGGTGCTATTGCCTTCACTCCCTTGGATATTACCCTGCCTAAGTATTCCACTTGCTGCGTGCAAAATTGCAGTTTCTTTTTGGATACTTTATGTCCTCCGTGCGCCAGTTTCTCTAACAGTTATAGTGTCCTGCTCACACTGTTCCTTGCTGTGGGAGCAAATCAACAGGTCATCCACATACTGTAACAATGTACTTTCCAATGGCATGCCCTCTAGGTCTGCCTTCAACACCTGATTAAAAACGTGTGGTGAATGTTTAAACCCTTGCGGCATTCTGGTATAGGTATACTGAGCACCTCTAAGTAAATGCAAACAGATACTGACACTGGTCGGCTAGAGGAATACTGAAGAAAGCCGAACACAAATCAATCACTGAAAAGTAACTTGCTTCTGGTGGAACATTAGTCAAAAGCGTGTGTGGGTTGGGGACTACCGCTGGCCAGTCCTCTACCACATTATTTACCGCTCGCAAATCATGCACCAATCTCCACTTAGATTTACCTGCTTTTAAGACTGGCAGCAACGGGGTATTGCATGGACTGTTTGTTCTTTTAAGCACTCCTATTTCGAGCAACCCCTGCACTGTCGATGCTATTCCCTCTTCTGCTTCTGGTCTTAGAGGGTATTGTGGTCTCCTGGATGGAATTGCTCCTTTTTTCAGCCTTATTTCCACCGGACTAGCTGTTTTTATTTTCCCTACGTCCGTGTCATGCTGTGACCACAGAATAGACAGCAACTCATCTAACCTTTTATCTTTCTGCTGGCCTCTTTCCTTTCTCAGCAAGGGCAGGTGTGGTTGGGGAGTTATTTCTACCTCTCTCACTGTCCCTACCATATCCACACTTACCATTATTTTAATGCAATTGTTGTCTTCTGATATCCACACCTCTGGCATGATTTTCCTCCACACTGTTACGGTTTCAGCACTCTTAACCAAGGGTCCTAAGTCTTTAGACTGATATCCCTTGTTTACCAACAACGTTACCTGGGGTGCAGCCTCTGGTATCCTGTACCATTTTTGTAAAAAGGTGTTCCACTTAACTTGTAAAGCTGCCCCTTGCTTTCCAATTATCACAGCCTCCCCTTCCAGGTGCTGTTGGGTACATACCTCCAGGTGCCATCTCTCCTCTAACTCCCTGTTCTGAGTCTCGTCAAAAATCACTGTACAATGTAGCTCAGATTTGGGCATTACAGCCCTGGGTAATATAGCCTGCACGCCCTTTTTCCATTTTTCCCAGGTTTCCTGAATCTGATCTGCGATGTCTCCTATCCAAAAGACATTAGCCTTCTTGTCTTCTTGCACTATCAATTGAGCCCCTGCTCTTTCCACACTCAGCCCATTTCTGGTGCATTCTAATTTTAATTTCAGTTTCAATAAGGCATCTCTGCCTAACAAATTAATCGGAGTTCCTTTAAATACTAGCACCGGCAAAACAATTCCTTTATTTCCCATTCTCAACTGCACTGGAGCCATGCACTGTGTCAACTGTGTTTTCCCCGAGAACCCTACCGTCTTAATAAACTTTCCTGACATGGGAAGGTGAAGGGCATACTGTGGCTGTACACAAGTGTACGTGGCTCCAGTATCTATCATCATTGGTGTCAGTTGCCCTTCTAACATAACCTGAACAATGGGTTCCTCGTCTGCCTCCCTTGTTATCATTGGGTAATGTCCCTTCCCACTCGAGTTCTCGGGGCACCCCTAATACCTCGCATGGGGTTCACAGGTCCGCTTGGGCCTGTGGGGGCTGGTCCTTGGCTAAACTTTAGTTCCCTTCTTATCGGTTCCTGCTGGTGTGTGACAGGCCATGGTGTAAACAGACAATCTCTTCTCATGTGACCTGGCTGATTACATCCCCAGCACAATCTCTCTACCTCTCTTTCCCCCTGTTTCCTCACTGGTCCCCTCTGCCCATAGCTCCTCTGTCCCCCTCCTTGGGACTTCCAGTCCTGTCTGGGCTGTTTGAATTTAGTCTGTTCCTGATAGGGCATTTGTGGGAATGCTTCTCCAAAGACGATTATTGGCATGGGGTTTTCCAGCCCTTGTCTTACAGTATGATCGGTTCCTCCATATAGCGGTGCTTCATCCAGTTCGATGGCTGTACTCGGACCGGTGGTTGCTGGCAGCATCTTTTTGCTTTTCTCTTTTTCCTTCTTTTTGAGTTCTTCGAGCTGCATTTGTATTAACTTTCTTTGCACCTCTTCCTGCTGCTCAGCCAACCTTCGTTTGTCTTTCTGGTATTTCTCAACCGCATGGACTACGTGGTCTCTAAATTCTTGTGGGGTCATTGACGTCAGCCCAACCACTTCCTCCAGTTTGGATTTTACTTGCAGAGGCATTGCATCCAAAATGCTATGTCGGAACAGTGTGGTGATAAATAAGCTATTTTCCACCTCTTGCTCAGTCTCCAGTCTCCACCTTTTCAACTGGTTTTCTACGGAGGCTGCTGGGTTTTCAGTGTCTCCCAGTGGATCCCCTTTTAAGGCTTTGGGGTCCACTTTGGGTGGGTAAAGCTTCCTGAGGGCCTGCCATACCCTCTGCCTCACTCTGTCAAACCCGTCTGCATCAGTTCTCGGGTCGTTCGAGTTTACTATGCCAGCCATTTCCATTAGTTCATTAAATTTGGAGGTTCCCATCAACCTTATCAATAGTGCCTTCAAATCTCCCATAGCCAATAATCGTCCTGCCGTTTCTTCTTCAAAGGCCCTAATCCATTTCCCTGCTCCTTCATGTAGATTGGGCAGAGTGTTTTTCAGCCCTTCTAGGTCCTGGGATCCCCAAGAGATACACTGCACTTGTCCTGATCCTTTAACTAATAACGGCATCATTCTTCCTCCTTCTTCCCACCTGCCCTGGCTCTCCTCCTCACCTGACTCCCCATCTGTCTCAGGGTATGTCTTTACTGCCTCCCACACAAATGTCTCCGGGGTCCTCTTCTTCCCTCGGTCTCCCTGTGGAGTCCTTCCTTTCTGTTTTGATTCAATATTTGGTTGGCCCCTGGAGTATTTTTCGCATCTCCTCTGGCAATCCCCTCTCAGTAACTTATCTGGCTCTCTCTCTACTTCCGCAAGTCGCTCCCCGACCGCCTCCTTCTGCTCTTCTAGGCTTCTGCCTCCTACCTCTTCCCCACAAATTCTCGCATCCTCTCTCTCTCCACTTAACTCTTGCTCCTCCAATGAGTCACCTTCTCTTTCTTCCTGTCCGTGTCTGTACACCTGTGGCAGGGACTCCTCATGATCCTTACTCGTGCTTGATTCCCTTCTGTCTTGTGTTTCTCCAAGACTCTCATCTCCTATCTTTTTTCCACTTCTTCTTGAATGCCTCATCTCTTCAAAGCCCTGATGAGCCACTTTCTTTTCTAGTCTGTTTATTTCTATAGTATAACCGATACTCCTCATACTCCTTTTCCTCTCTCAAGTATTTCATCCGTTCAGTCTCTTCTTCCATTTCTCTCTTTGCCTGTATCTCCTTCCATATCGCCACTTTTTCCTTCTCGTATTGTCTTTTTTCCTCCTCATTATCCCAAACTTGTACTTCTCCCTGCATGTTTACTGTTTTCATCAGCAGGGGGCACTACTTAGGGGTTCCTTCCTCATTATAGGGAGGGGGCTTTTCTGTTTCTTTCACATGCGGGTATGGAGCTGAAGCCAGCTTCTCACCGTACCTTCCTCTCTCTCTAACAGGCTGTTTCTCCAGCACCTTAAGTGTCTTCCTCACTTGTAATCAATATTCTACCTGTCCTCCTCAGCCTTTCTCCCTCCGTTCTGAAGAGTTTTAGCACTTCCATTTCTCGTTCTCTTTTTTGCCCTCTTTTCTTAGATTTATCTTTTGGTTTGTAATTTTTAATTAGTCCCTCCATTTCTTCACACAAACTTACATCAAACTTTCCTTCTCTTGGCCACTTTGTGACCAGGTTTTTGGTTCTTTTTTCCCATTTTTCTGAAGTTTTTGTGATCTCATATTTATTTATCGGGAATTTTTTGCTCAGAATCTCTACTGCCGTTCCTTTACCTGTCATATTGTTCTCTCTTTTTAAGGTATTTCAGAGATTCACAGTTCGTTTACTGGATAATATTATTTACTCTAATTCTATGCCTAGTCTATCGTCTATCTACCAGCGCTTTAAACTATATATTGGACTGTCCTTGTTTCCTATTCTGTTCTGCCCGTACAGACCTCTATTCAGAGCGGTACCCACAGAACTTACTCTTTGCACCTCGTCTATTCAGACCCTTATCTCTTAAGGCGGTATCCACGAGGATTTTCTCTATTTTTCCTTTCCCTGCCCGTTCAGACCTTCATTTCATACGAAGCAGTATCCACAGGGATTTTCTCTATTTTCCCTTTCCCTGCCCGTTCAGACCTTCGTTTCATATGAAGCGGTATCCACAGGGATTTTCTCTATTTTCCTTTCCCTGCCCGTTCAGACCTTCGTTTCATACGAAGCGGTATCCACAGGGATTTTCTCTATGCACCTCGTCTATTCAGACCCTTATCTCTTAAGGCGGTATCCACGAGGATTTTCTCTATTTTTCCTTTCCCTGCCCGTTCAGACCTTCATTTCATACGAAGCAGTATCCACAGGGATTTTCTCTATTTTCCCTTTCCCTGCCCGTTCAGACCTTCGTTTCATATGAAGCGGTATCCACAGGGATTTTCTCTATGCACCTCGTCTATTCAGACCCTTATCTCTTAAGGCGGTATCCACGAGGATTTTCTCTATTTTTCCTTTCCCTGCCCGTTCAGCCCTTCGTTTCATACGAAGCGGTATCCACAGGGATTTACCAACACCACGTGGAATTTTTCTTAACTTAACTTCTTATTAACTTATTTGTACTTACCCTCACTGCAGTGTTCTTGATCAATCCTCTGAGCCTCCTGTTAACCCCCAATTCTGCCAGATTCTTTGGACCGGAGAGACCCTTCAGCAGTGGTTCCACACTTCTGAGACTCCAAGACCTCCCCAAAGCCAACAGAATTCTTAGTCCAAATTGTCGCAAAAAGCGCTTGCTTACCTTTTGTTTGGGTGTACCCTTAATTCTGTTAGTCTTGTGGGGGTCCCTAGAGGACTGGGAAGCGTCCCCAATCTGCCGTTTCCTTTCCGCGGGTCTCTTTCCGGTCCTGCCGCAGTCGCCAATTTTGTCGTGGTTTCTCGTGCCCCACAAACGACCTGGAGACGCAGAAGATTCTTCAAGAAGTATTAAACTTTAATTTGCAAATCAAAGCTGAGACAGTCATTGAGCTAGTCGCTGATTGCCCACCGATCCTTGGACATAGCATTTTTTATAGCAATCTCCTGGTTTAGTTGCATTAGCATATCCAATCGGTCTATAGTTGCGTATCACAAGTACATCCGCCACTTTTGTTTCTACCCATTGACTTAATCATGTTCTAATCTACATCTCTTAGCTTCCTCTCATTAACACACCATTGTCTTCTACATTCTTAAGATTTCATTCTCCTACTAAATTGGGTACATGCATAGCAAATAGCAAGTTTCAAAGCTGACTACATAGTTTTGGTTACACAGCAAACAATTTCAACTTTTATACTCCAATAAACACAGTGTCAACGACAACGACTTAAAATGGCGGACGGCATCGTGATCTGACTTAAAATGGCGGATGGCATTCTCCTTCCTCAGTTCGTAAGTACGAATTGTCTGTAAGTCGGACCTTCATAACTCAGGGACTACCTGTATTCCCTGGAGCACAAAACAGACACTTTGATTGCATGTCCGTGTCCTAGACAAGGCAGAACAGTCCTTCAGCCAGTGGCCCTTCTTTGTGTATGAGTCTCAACAGCAAGCAGCATAGGGACAATTTCAGGGCATTGGTAATTGCCAACTAACGATTGCCCACAATCAGAACCCCTTTTTGAGACCTCAACACAGCTCCAATGACACCTTTGTCTTTGGAATTCTTGAAGAAACAGCAAAGTATTGTTTCTAGGAAGCCTACAGATCAATGGGGTTAGTGAGGTTAACCATAAGACATTTGAGCAGGATTAGACCATTCAGCCAATCATGTCTGCTCTGCTGTTCCATCCTGGCTGATTTATTATCCCTCCCAATCCCATTCTCCTGCCTTCTCCCTGTGACTTTGACACCCTGACTAATCAAGAACCTATCAACCTCCACTTTAAATATACTGGATAACCTGGCCTGAACTTGCAGGTTGAGTCAGTGGGAAGGAAATCAAGTGCAATGTTAGCATTCATTTCAAGCAGACTGGAATATAAAAGTAAGATGTAATGCTAAGGTGCTTTATAAGACATTAATTAGTCAGGCCACCTTTGGAGTATTGTGAGCAGTTTTGGGCCCTTTGTACAATGTCCTGTGTATGTTACTCAAAATGGCTTCTTTGGTTTGATAAGAGTAGGAATGCTTCTTTGTCTGATTAGTGTTTCTCTCGCAGTTGTTTAGCTTTAGACTTGCTGATATGGGGATTGTATTCATTTGTTAACCAATGGGGAATGTTATTTTGTCTTGTGAGGCTGGGAACTTGGGAGGGGTGCGGTTTCGCGGTCTTTTCAGGAGAGTCGGGAGGAAGACGCTGAGGAAGGTGGACGTGCGCTGCACTGCTTGGTTGACCACCAGGGGTGGTCCCGGGTGCGAAGACGTGGAGGTCGGAGGCAAGCGACGAGGGGTCGAATGGTTCGATGGTTGAGCTCCAACGATGTGCACTAAACTGACTGAACTTTGATAAGTTGGCGCCTTTTGTTTTTTTCTTTTCTTTCATATATATTGTATTGCATAGTACTCTTTTAGTTTTAGTAAACTCTTTAAAGTGTATTTCATAACGGTATCTGGTGAGAATTTGATACTGTGTGCGGGCGCGAGGCATAAACTTGATTCTCACAGCACCTGCGTGTACGGGAGGTGGGGTTGGTGTGTGGCTGGATCTCCTTTTCCCCTAGACATATACCAGCCTGTTGGTTAAGTGTTACAAAGGATATGCTAGCGTTGGAGAGAGTCCAGAGGAGGTTTACGAGAATGATCCAGGGAATGAAAGGGTTAATGTATGATGCCTTTGGGCCTGTACTCACTGGAGTGTAGAAGCATGAGGAGGAATTAAATTGAAAGCAGTTGAATATTGAAAGGCCTAGACACTGAATGTGGAGAGGATGTTTCTAATAGTGAGAGAGCTGAGGACCAGCAGGCACAGCCTCAGAGTACAAGGATATATTTTCAGTCAGAAGGTGGTGAATCTGTGGAAATCATTTCCACAAACAACTGTGGAGCTACAGATTCTATATTTATATGTATTTGCTGTGGTGTGTCAGTCAGGGTGTGACATGCAACGAAAACAACAGTCAACATTTATTAAAAATTAAAGTTAGAAGTCCATATCCATTCTTTAGCCATTAACTTTATTTTTATATTACTTAACTTTATTTCTGCATCCTGCACATCATACAAATGCAAACACCTGTCCAAGTCCCACATTTGCTCCTTTAAGTCTTTCTTTAAACCCTTTATTGTGTAATAGTATCTTCCTTTACCCCACTGCCCTCATTCAGAGGGGGAGGGTTATCCCTAGCAAGGCCAGCATTAATTGCCCATCCCATACTGCACCTGTGAAGGCTGTGTTCAATGGCTGCATTTCTCTGCAAAGCAGTCTATGCGTGTAATAGATTCCCACTGCACTGTTGAAGAGCCAGCATGTTGACAAGACAGTGATGTGATGTGTAACTTGGAACAGAATTTATAGTTTGCTCTTTCACTTCCAGTTGGTTGAGGGGGTAGGTTTAGGAATGCTGCTGGGATAACTTTGAATGGTACACATCAGAGGCCAGTCACACCTGTGCTACACTCAAAGTGGGTGAGTTAAAACCTGTTTTGACTGTTGCTGGAGTTGCAGTAAGTTGAGAGTTTCATCACTAGAACATAACAACACAATACAGGCCCTTCAACCCATAATGTTGTGCTGATTTTTAACCTACACTAAGATCATTCTAACCCTTCCCTCCAACATTTTTTGATCATCCATGAGCCTTTCTAAGAGTTTTTTTTAAATGCCCTTTATGTATCAGCCTCTATCAAACCCTCTAGTACACTGTTCCACACACTCACGGCTCAGTTAAAACTTACCCCTGACTTTCATCCAATTACCTTAAAGTTATATCCCCTCTCCTGCCTTGTTTTTGTTTCTATTCATTCGAGTTGTGGGCTGAGCCGGCATTTAGTTGGCTGACCCGAGATGCCCTGGAGAAGGTGATGGTGAGCTGCCTCCTTGAACCACTGCAGCCGTTGAGGTATGGGTGTTCTCACGGTGCTGTTAGGGAGGGGGTTCCAGCGCTTTGACTGCGACGGTGAAGAAATGGTGATATGTTTCAACGTCAGGATGGTGTGCGACTTCCAGCCAGTGGTGTTCCCTGTGTTTTTGCTGCCCTTGTCCTTCTAGCTGGGAGAGGTGGTGGGTTTGGAAGGTGCTGTCTGAGTTGCTGCAGTGCATCCTGTAGACGGTACACACTGCTGACACTGTGAGTGAGAGGTTGTGGATAGGGTGACTATCGATAAGGCTACATTGTGATGTATGGTGCCCAGTGTTGTTGATTTTGCTCTTCTCCAGGTGAAGGGTGAAAGGTTATCGGGGGTGGGTTGCCACTAAGTACCCAAGCAGTGATTTGCTGTTGTAGTCATTGTATACATCCGGGTCACTGATGAGTCTGTGGTCATGGTAACCAGTGGGCCTAATCTTAAAGCCTGGAATGTGAACCCAAAATTTCATAGCATTAGCTGGGCTATTTAATTTCAGCTCAAAACAAAACTATTATAATTATTGTGACCATGAAGCCCTCAGGTTTTTCCAAAGAGTAATCTGATTTCCTCACACCCTTTTGTAGATGGAAATCTGCCCCCACCCCCACAAGCCTCAGAGTGACTGTAGACACAAGTCACTGCAGTTGTTAAGTGCCTTCTAGGGGCAGGGTGGGATTTTCAGACAGCTGAGCTGGGTCAGTGAACCGCACATCCTATGAATGAGCATTTAAAGAGTGGGCTGTCGGTCAGCCTTTCACTGTTGTGGATGGCTGTTGCCCTGAAGTTGGGTGGGGATTACACCTCATATCTGGAGAACGTGGAGAGGAAGCAGGCATTTAAACTATTAGGATCGTTCTTTGCAGAGGGGGTGGGAATGCTGGTATTCAGAACAGATTTGAAACAGAAGCGGGGTGGGATCACACACGGTTATCAGGCCTTTGCCCTGGCCTACAGCCATGAATCTGGTGGAAGTGTTTCTGTGTGAATTCACTGCCAACAAGGAGGCACCCCTCTATTAAACAGAGCTACTAGAGGCATGCTGTCAATGTTTAACGCAGTGAAGTAACGCAGAGCAGAGGCAAGAAACGGCGATCACTCACTCGGGCTGGAGGTGGTCAGAATTCTGTGGTGATGGGGTGGGGATCAAGGCACCAGGAAACTCCTGTCAGTCATTAGGGCCCCAGTTTGTGGAGGATTTGGGACTTATTTTTGATCTTGCACTCCCCCTCCCTTTGTCTGTTCAGCTAGGCTGTGGTTTCCGCTCTTCCTCACCCAGGGGGTCAGCAATTAGGTCCTGGTAATAACTTCAGCAGTCTTAGTCATTTCATTACCAGTGATTACTATCAGGATGCAGCAGTATGTGATTAGCTCTGCGTCCAGATGTCTCACAGGAGATTGGGGTGGGGGGCCTCAAGAGGAAGAAGCAGTCAGCTGGCCATCTATGGCAAAATTGAGTTTCCCGGTTTCTACCTTTGAGCCTGGCAGCAATTTCTCACTGGTATACATTGACTTTATTAGAACGTTGAAGAACCCCTCCTCCCATGGCTCTGCTGCTGGGGGATCTGATGTGCCACTGACAGGATATAGCTGAACTGAATTGAACTGACCGTTTCTTGCATACATGAGTAAAAATCTTTATGTTACATCTCCGTCTAAATGTGCAATCATAATAATTTATAATAAACAGAACAGTCTATGTAACATAGAAATACACTCAAATCAGTGTGAGTTCATCAGTCTGATGGCCTGGTGGAAGAAGCTGTCCCCGGAGCCTGTTGGTCCTGGCTTTTATGCTGCGGTACCCATTCCCAGATGGCAGCAACTGGAACAGATTGTGGTTGGGGTGACTGGGGTCCCCAATGATCCTTTTTCAATGATTTTTTTTCATACCTGTCTTTGTAAATGTCCTGAATCATGGGAAGTTCACATCTACAGATGCGCTGGGCTGTCCACACCACTCTCTGCAGAGACCTGTGGTTGAGGGAAGTACAGTTCCCATACCAGGCAGTGATGCAGCTAGTCAGGATGCTCTCAATTGCGCCCCTGTAGAAAGCTTTTAGGATTTGGGGGCCCATATCAAACTTCCTCAACTGTCTGAGGTGAAAGGGGCACTGTTGTGCCTTTTTCACCACACAGTTGGTGTGTACAGACCACATGAGGTCCTTGGTGATGTGAATGCCGAGGAACTTGAAGCTCTTTACCATCTCAACCCCAGATCCATTGAAGTCATAGGGGTTAGCTGTCTCCATTCCTCCTATAGTCCACAACCAGCTCCTTTGTTTTTGTGACATTGAGGGAGAACTGTTTTCTTGACACCACTGTGTCGGAGAGATTAGACCTTCTTTTGTAGGCCACCTCATTATTGTTTGAGATTAAGCCAATCAATTTAGTGTTGTTAGCAAATTTAATTAGCAGATTAGAGCTGTGGGTGGCAATACAGTCATGGGTATACAGGGAGTAATGGAGGGGACTTAGTACACAGCCCTGAGGGGCATCTGTGTTGAGAGTCAGAGGGGTGGAAGTGAGGGAGCCCACTCTTACCACCTGCCAGCGATCTGACAGGAAGTCCAGGATCCAGCTGCACACGGCAGGGTCAAGGCCGAGGTCTCTGAGTTTCCTGTGAGACTGGAGGGAACTATGGTGTTGAATGCTGAACTCTGGTCCAAGAACAGAATTCTCACATTAGGATCCTCCTTTTCCAGATGTGTAAGGACGGTATGTAGAGCAGTGGCTATTGTGTCATCTGCCAATCAGTTATGTCGGTAGACGAATTGTAGGGGGTCCAGTTTGGGTGGTAGCAAGCTGCAAATGTAATCCTTGACCAGCCTATGAAAGCATTTACTTATTATTGAGGTGAGTGCGACAGGACACATACAAACAAGCTGGAGGAACTCAGCAGGTCGGGCAGCATCCGTTGAAAACTGTCCACTCATTGGAAACATCTGCGTACCTCAGCCTCAGAGATGACCAGGTTGCAGGTTGTAGTGGCTTTCCTCAGAGGCTCAGAGTTAGTGACATCGAACGGAGCGTAAAAGCGACTGAGGTCATCTGGGAGAGAGGCTGTGATGTTGGCGGCACAACGTTTGGCTTTGAAGTCTGCGATGATATGCAACCCTCGCCACAAGTCACGTGTGCTATTCATTCTGAATCTTGTCCCTGTATTGTTTCGTAGCCCTGATAGCTTTGCGCAGATCATAGCTGCTTTTCTAGAGCTCCTGCTGATTGCCAGCAGTGTAAGCCCTATGTCGCGTGATAAGTGCTGCTTGCACGGAACTATTAATCCAGGGTTTCTGGTTCGGGAAGACCCTGACCAACATCCCCGATGCACTTCCGGATGAAGCATTTCAGACGACATCATCAAAGCAGTCCTGCAGGATGGAGGCTGATCAGTCGGACCAACAGTGGACGGTTTTAACTATGGCCGCCTCTTGTTTCAGCTTCTTCCTGTATGTTGCCAAAAGCAGAATCGAAGAGTGACCTGATTTTCCAAAAGCTGGGCGAAGGAGAGCTTCGTAAGCATTGCGGAGGGGAGTGTAGCAATGGTCAAGCGTGTTATCTTCATGAGTGCTGAGAGACTTCCGTCAGCGACACTCGATTAAAGTCACTAGCGACGATGATGGCAGCCTCTGAGTGTACAGTCTGCAGCATGTTGATGGTCTCGTACAGTTCATTGAGAGCCAGGTCTAGAATGTACTTTATCTGCTGAAGGCTAGATCTGGAGCATCAAGTATGGCGACTCAAGCCTGTACCAAGGTGTGGTTTGTGGAGGGCTATTTCAAAGGCGAAGAGACAATTTCCAAAGAGGTTAGAGGCGACATCAGATGCACAGCAACTCTGGCAGCGTTTGCAAGACGTTATTTCCTACAAACGAAACCCAATAGCATGAATGGCAGCGATGCTTCACTACCAGATCAACTCAACACCTTCTATGCCCGCTTTGAAAGGGAGAACACAAATACAGGTTTCCCCCATTATCCGAAAGTAGAGCGTTCCTATAAAATGGTTCGTAAGCCGGAATGTCGTAAAGTGAAGAAGCAATTACCATTTATTTATATGGGAAAAATTTGTGAGCGTTCACAGACCCAAAAAATAACCTACCAAATCATGCCAAATAACACATAAAACCTAAAATAACAGTAACATGTAGTAAAAGCAGGAATGAGCTGATAAACACACAGCCTATATAAAGTAGGAATACCTTTCTGCAATTATTGCAGCACTGTCCACCGCAGCGAAAATCTCACGCAAGCGCTCATGGCAGAAACACTCTTTCCAGTAACCTTTAAGCTATGAAGCTGCCCAGTCAAACCAAATAACACATAAAAGTACACAGCCTATATAAAGTAGAAATAATGTATGCACAGTGTAGTTTCACTTACAGGAATCGGGAAGACAGTGAGCACACTGCTGATGGTGTGTTAGGCTGAGTCGTCGGAGGTTGGGGTGGTGGGAGACTGGGATGTCATCTCATCGTCGTCTGTTTCCATCAGGGCAGGCAGGTCACCTTCTTCTATGTCTGCCTGCCTCAATGTCGAAGGTTGAGGTTCATCGTCTGCTGTGGCTGATGTGGAAGGCTTGAAAAACGGCAGTATGCTTGACTGCTTAGCTTCGCGCATTTTTCTATCATACAATTCTTTGTAAGCACTCAAACCGTCCTGCAAATATGCCCTAAACCTCCGTACCCTTTCAAAATTAAAGCCATACTTTTCTGCAATCATTGCAGCGTTGTCAATCGCAGCGAAAATCTCACGCAATTGCTTCACGTTCAGTTCCTGGACGACTTCACTTTCGGGCCGTTCACTACTGTGTTCGGCTTCAATTGTTATCCTTTCCTCTTCATCTGTCAGTTTTTGGTCATGGGATGCCAAAACCTCTTCAACATCATCTTCGTCAACTTCCACAAACCCTCAGCCAAACTCACTATGTCCTTACTTCGTTCACCACGATCGAAACGCTTAATTATGTCTAGTTTTATGCTAAGTGTAACACCCTTACGAGTTCTTTTAGGCTTTTCCAATACCTTAGAACTCATCTTGCTAACGGATGCACAAAATAAATCGACATAAAGCACAGATGCTCACAGGCACATGTTTAAGCAATGCCGACTAGAATACAGTTCCGGGGGAGGAGATCGGCTGCTTGGCGCGAGCTGCCTTTTTTCGTAACTGTGAAAACACCTTCTGTTAGCGAAAACAGGTAACTAATGTTGGTCTTTCGTAACAGCGAGGTGTCATAAAGCGAACGTTCGAAAAACGGGGGGCCACCTGTATTGCAGAAACGCTGGGTGCAGAGAAAGTTTTTGAGTGTTCCAAATTGGTTGCAATGAAATATAAACACAAGATTCTTCAGATGCTGGAAATTCAGCACACAAAAAAGTTCACAGTAAAATTTATTTTCATACATATGTCACCACATACAACCCTGAGAGTCTTTTTCTGCGGGCATACTTAGCAAACATTTAGAGCAGTAACTAAACATGAAGACCTGTAAATTGTAAATAAACTGTGCAAATGCAGTTCAGGCAGCATCTATAGAGAGGAATTGCAGTGGACGTTTCAGACTGAGACCCTTCATCAGGCCTTCATAGACGCCACCTGACCTGCAGAGTTCCTCCAGCATTTTGTGTGTTACTCAGCTTGTCATTAAACATTAGCTTTGCCTGAGCTTTCATGGTTGCTGCAGATCTACGAACCTATCTGTTTCTTTCTTTCATATTTCGCTATAGAAGACCATTCAGCCCGTTCATTCTATGCTAGCTAACTGCAAAACAATCCCATCTGTTCAATTCCCCTCTCCTCATTTCCCTGTGCTCCTGCAATGAATTGTCCCCTATTCATGCCTATCAACTCTCCCTTGAGTCTTTTGCACTTTATCTGTACCAGGGGCACATTTGCTTTTAACTAGACTGTCAGCTCATCACTGGAGAGAATGAGCAAACTACATGGACAGCACAAATTGGACTCTGATCGCTGAAGGGAGGCAGCCTCACTACCCAAGGTCTGCACACCATCGTAGACTTCAAAGCTAAATGCAGTGGAGTTTCCAACATCACTGCCTCTCTCCCAGATGAGCTGAATTTTTTTTAACGCTCGGTTCGATGTTGCACCTTGGTCATCTCTGAGGCTGAAGTACGCAGGTGTTTCCAACGAGTGGACAGTCACAAGGCTGCGGGACCGGACGGCATCCCAGGGTGGGTACTCAGAGTGCATGGCACAACCGGCAGGTGTGTTTACAGACAGTTTTCATCTCTCCCTCTCCCAGTGTAGAGTGCCCTCCTGCTCCACCATTGTCCCTGTACCGAAAAAGACCAAGGTAGCATGTCTGAACGACTGGCGTCCTGTCACACTCACCTCAATAATAAGCAAATGCTTTGAGAGACTGGTCAAGGACTACATCTGCAGCACGCTACCATCCACACTGGACCCCCTACAATTTGCTTACTGACATAACTGATCGACAGACGACACAATAGCCACAGCTCTGCACACCATCCTTACACATCTGGAGAAGAGAGATGTTTATGTGAGAATGCTGTTCTTGGACCAGCATTCAACACCATAATCCCTCCAGGCTCAACAAGAAGCTCAGAGACCTCGGCCTTCACCCTGTCTTATGTAGCTGGATCCTAGACTTTCTGTTAGATCGCCGGTACGTGGTAAGAGGCTCCCTCACTTCTGCCCCTCTGGCCCTCAACGCAGGAGCCACCAGGGTTGTGTCCTAAGTCCCCTCCTTTACTCTCTGTATACCCACGACTAAGTCGTCACCCACAGCTCTAATCTGCTAATTAAATTTGCTGACGATACTACATTAATTGGCCTAATCTCAAATAACAAGGCAGCCTACAGAGAAGTCATCACCTTGACACTGGTGTCAAGAAAACAACCTCTCCCTTAATGTTGGAAAAACAAAGGAGCTGGCTGTGGACTACAGGAGGAATGGAGACAGGCTAACCCCTATAGATATCAATGGATCTGTGGTTGTGAGGATGAACGGTTTTAAGTTCCTCGGCATACACATCACCGAGGATCTCATATGGTCTGTGCACACCAGCTGTGTGGTGACCTCAGATGGTCAAAGAAATTTGGTACGGGTCCCCAAATCCTGAAGTCTTTCTACAGGGGCACAATTGAGAGCCAGGGTGACTGGCTGCATCACGGCCTGGCAAGGGAACTGTACCTCCCTCAATCGCAGGACTCTGCAGAGAGTGGTGCGGACAGCCCAGCGCATCTGTGGTTGTGAACTTCCCACTATTCAAGACACTTACAAAGACAGGTGTGTAAAAAGGGCCCGAAGGATCAATTGGGGACCCGAGTCACCCAACCACAAACTGTTCCAGCTGCTACCATCCGGGAAACGGTACCGCAGTGTAAAAGCCAGGACCAACAGGACAGCTTCTTCCACCAGGCCATCAGACCGATGAACTCATGCTGATACAATTGTATTTTTGTTATATTGACTGTCTGTTGTACATTCTGTTAGTTATAAATTACTATTTTAGACGGAAATATAACGTAAAGATTTTTACTCATCATGTATCGGAAGGATGTAATGAAGTTAATTCAAATCACACACAGCTCAGGACACAAAGTCATTGAGATATTGGTAGAGTTAAACAGCATCAAAACAGGCCCTTCAGACTGACTAATCCCTGCTGACCAAGATGCTGGTCTCATCTGTCTTTCCTTCCGTGTGGTTTTTCAACCCTGCAGTTGGCTCTGCCGCTTCCTCTGGCTGCTTGATCCACACATCCTTCACTGTCTGTGTGAAAAATATGCCCCTCAGGTCCCCTTTAAATCTTACCCTTCTGACCTTAAAACCTACATCCTCCAGACCATATTAACCTGGGAAAAAGACTATGACTGTGGGCATCTAGCTATTTATGCCCTTTATAAACCTTTATAAGTCATCCCTTTGCTCCTCTTGCTCAAGGGAAAAATCCATCCAGTCCCTCCTTTTAACTCAAGCCTTCCAGTCCAGGCAACAACCTCAAGAATCTTCTCTCCACCCTCTGTCCTAATCACATTTTCCCCAGTACCAGTTCTGGTATTGTGGTGACCAGAACTGCATGCAAGTACCGTAGATTTCGCACTACAGAGTGCACCTGATTAAAAGCCGCTGGCTCTAATTTTAGAAAGAAAATCAATTTTGTACTTGTACAAGCCGCACCGGATTTTTGGCCGCAGGTGTCCCACGTTGTAATATGAGATATTTACACAGAAAGATATTACACGTGAGGATTTTTTAACTTTTAATTAAATCCATATGGTAACATAAACAAATACATATTGCAAATGCTTTTTTTCGAACCGTGCCTGTAACGCGGCTACTTTTAAATATACGTTGCGTATACTTTTTTACTGAACAACATTCCAATATCTCCTAACGACTGGTAAAAAATATATATACTGCAGCCTACCAGGAAAAGTCATTGATCGCCTTTAACTTAAAAGCAGCGTTCGCTCAGATCTAATGCCGCTCGCGTAATGCGCTCGCCCCCCTCCTTCCCGTTTATCGCAAACCGGTATTTCCCACAAGACGCGGCGAAACCGGGTGTGATGTCATAGCATCCCGCGATGTAGTACAGAAAACAAATATAGTTAAAACACTTCTAATTTTAACTAGAAAATGAATTACTAAGCGAAAATATTATAAACTAAATAACTGCCATAAAGGCAGCACAATGCTTTTCTTCGAGTGTTTTCCATGTTGATGAGGGTGAGTACAAATGACTGATTTACAATAATTTAATTGTGAAAGTGCGCTTGATTTATCGTACAATTTCATTGGACCTCTGTGAACTACTCATCAATTTTATTGGTCTACTGTTACGAGGCAAAATGTTTTTGGCGGCATGAAAAAAAATCATGCATTAGCCGCACCGTAGTAAAGGCCGCAGTGTTCAAAGCTCTTCAAAATGTGGGAAAAAAGTAGCGGCTTATAATCCGACATCTACGGTAGCTGTTTCTACCAGTGTTATTCAATTTAATTTTCTTTAAGGCTTAAACTTGGAATAAGAATGGTTCAGAATGCACAGAAGCACAGAGCAGTGGGTATTTGGCATTCATTTCTTCAGTGCAGTGAACACTGTCTCCTGCCACACTCGGTCCTCCAGAAATAGTCCTAGAGATTCTCAGACCTGTAGGTAAATCTACTAAGATCAGCCCAAGAGAGAATTAATTTTGCATTAATTATATAGGGAACCATGGTCTCTCTGTTCAACAACATTCTTGTCTCTTAGTGTCTATATCCTACCCCTGTTTCACCAAAATGCATGTGTCAGGAATATGTTAATGAGATAGACATCATTAAATAAAATGATGTTGGAGTACGTCAGGGAGCTTGATTGGAGTCTGGAACTTCCAGGAATGGGCCTATATTCAATAGGTTCAGAAGAATGTAGGGTGGGGGTAGGGGAAACCGACCGGATACTGAAATGACTGGATAGAGTGCACGTGTAAAGAATGATTCCATTAATTGCAGAGTCTAGGATTTGAGAGCACCCAGATATCAGAATAAACAACATCCCTTTTAAAAGAGAGATGAGGTGGTTAATCTATGGAGTCCATTTACACAGAGGGCTATGGAGGCCAGGTCACTGGGTGTATTTAAGGCAGAGATTGATAAGTTCTTGACTGTTGAAGCAGTGGAGAGAAGTTAGGAAAATGGAGTTGAGGAAACAAAATCAGCCATGGTCGAATGTCACAGCAGACTCCATATACCTGCTCCTGTATGCTATCCAGTCAGCTTCTCAGTTGTCTTGACCTTCAGTTGAGATTCAAAAATGTGGGGAATTTGAAAACATCAGCTAGTTTGTCTGACTAGTGATCTGAAGAGCAGTGGTTATACATAAAAGTGAAGCATGTATAACATGAAAGTTATACATGCAGTGAAGGTCCTTGTCACGATTCCTGACTTGACTAGAAGGATCACACTACATGATGGACTTCAGAGTGCTAGAAATCTGTAATGCCTTTGCCCCAGCCAACTTGTGGATTAGGTTGGTCCTGAGGTTGATGTCTTGTATTGGGGGAAGGCTGATGAAGAGAGGATCTGGCTATTTGAAAAGTCCTTGCAAGCTTTGTCTGAACCACTCATTGCTGTGTGAGAAGATGGAGTGCAGTTCAACGCTGACCTTCACTGCTGTCTGCTTGAAGTGTTCCTGTTCCGTCTGTGATCAAGTGGGTGCTCCTGCTTGCTCCCATAAAAGTGTGCGGGTAACCGCCAGTGTGAGAAATTGGGAACCAAAGGGCATTTTGATGGGTATGTATGAGGGAGACGAATCTGCAGGACTGCAGCGAAATATGGGGAGGAGATGAAAATTGGAGTGATGGGATTGCTCTTCTGTGAGCTGCCCTGCTCTTAATATTTTTTATTTTGATATTTAGGAACTTCTTATTTCATTATTTTTTTAAATCACCTTCACTTTACAGATTTTTTTATATGTGCCAAAGACTTTTGCACGGTACAATACAGTGGAATGTGTCATTTGCATTAACAACCTTAAGGATATGCTGGGAGCAGCCATGAAGTGCCGTCGACATAGCATGCCCACAATGCTCGGGAGAATGACACGGAACACAGCACAACAGACACCAAACACAACAAGCAACAAAACAATAGCAGCAAAATGAAACCTTTCCTCACTCCGACCCTCCCTTCTTGCCAGCCACACGGACTGTCCTCCAAGTCCAGGACAAGCCTCCTGTCTGTAGTTTTCGGGCTTCAGCAATCAAGCTTCGATTTTCTGTATCGAATCCCAGACTAGCTGATGACGGGACTCAAAACTCCAGGCACAATAGTTCACCAGCCCTTGTGCCTCCCTGGACCCACTGACCTGGGACAGCCCGATATCCATGGTTGCCTTTGTCACCCATCCACATTGAAATGTGGACTGGAGGCCTGGACTGCAAATGATCTTCTTACTGTGTCCACATCGCCAACCTTCCAGCACAATCACATCGCTGACCTTTCAATGCTCAGCGGAGCGGAAACCTAACCTTGACTTTCCCATATTCCTGCCCCTAAACCCAAGCCTGAGCCTTCACTCCCATCTGTCCCCAAAACTATCCCGACAAACCTAAAGAAAATAAGTAGCTAGGAGCCACAATCTTGATGGAGACCACAGTTTGGTGTCATTTTGATTTTAAGTCAAGACATTGTATATATGAAACTTTCCCCAGGCAGGAAACATGGGCTCAGCTCACTCTGTAGGACCCCATCGAGCAGTGTCAGACTAGGCTCATCAGATGTTCCATACTGACACAAATATATTGGTATTCAGGACAGATTATCAACACGCCTCAGATCGGAATTCTGGTAGCGGATGCTGATGAGAAAAGGAGCTGCGGTAGTTTTGCACCCGGCTTGGTTTAAATCTTTTTTTTCCACAAGTATCACTGATGTTTGTAGCACACAAACTTCTCAGAGACTTTGCCAAGCCATCAAAAGCCCTGAGGTCTAAGTGATTCTGTCTCCTCCCGAACTTGTCCTATGTCAAAATATCTGTGGAGGAACAGCTGCTTTCGATTTCCTCTGGAGCGATTCACATCAAGTTGATTATTTATAACATGAAGAAAATTCCAGTTTTTCATCAATGACTTCCCTGGCAAATTGGAGGCACTTCCGTTAGAAGAATGGGGGTTGGCAAGCACTCAAACACCGCCTGTTCTGGAAATGAGGGAGTCTCCTTTACCAAATTAACATATCCATTCGCATCATTAAACATGCATTTCCTATTGTCTTGATACAGAGTAAGAGAAAGGAAATTTCTCATTACAGTTCCAACAAAGCCCCACTTTAGTGTAAACATTCTGATTCCACTGTATGCTCAGCATGCTCAGTGGCTGCTCCATGGAAGGGGTGTGTTGGGAGCGTCCGTATGTGTGGTTGGCAGTGGGGTGAAGCAGGTGGAGAGTTTGGGTGGAGTTAGTATCTATGAGGTGTCACAAAGTCTTCCAGAACAGGAACATGATGCTGCAGCCACTGGAAATTCAGAGCAACATAAATAAAATGCAGTAGGAACTAAGCAGATGAGACAGTTTCTATGGAGGGGAGAATACAATCTATGTAATGGTTCTCTCATTGTCCACTCTCCTGTCCTATCAGATGCCTTCTTCTTCAGCCCATTGTCTCTTCCACCTATCACCTCCCAGCTTGTTACTTCATTATCACTCACCCACCCATGCACTTCTCACCTGGTTTCTCATGTCACCTGCTGGCCCTCTCCACCCCACCCCCAACCTCACTTTCTTACTCTGGCTTCTTCCCCCCTTTATTCCTCCCCATAAATGCTACCTGTCCTGCTGAGTCCCTGCAGTATTTTGTGCATATTGCTACAGAAACAGGCCCTTCAGCCCACTGAGTCACTCCCAACCAACTATTAACCACTGATTTATAGCAATCCCATTTTCATTCTCTCTCCCCCCCCCCCCCCCCCCTGCCATTCCCATCCCCATGCTGTAGATTTCTATGTTCAAAACATTAGGGACAGTTAAACCACCAACCACACGTCAAATCCGAGCACCTGGGGAAACGTTCGAACTGCACACAGGTCAGGTTCAAAACCAGATCTCCTGCACGGCAGACCTGTGTTTCTACTCACTGAGCACTGTGCCATATCATCAGGGACAAATTCCAGTGGCTTGCCAGATGCATTATATGGAGAACGAGACACAAGTGGATCTGTACAAGGGTCAAGGAATTTGCTCTGGTGTGACTTGTAATACAATCAACAACATCCAACAATTGCAAAGAATAAAGAATTATATAAAATAAGTTAGAGGTTAAAGTGCTAATGTGGAATAAAATGAGCGTAAATACCTACACAATGTAAACAATATTGTAGAAAGTGGTTTAAAGTGTTTACAGTGCCAGTGACTGAGGTAACACATAGAGGGGGTGGGGGTGGGCTAATGAGAATGATTTTTTATCAGATGAACTGGGAGGGGAGATGATGGGAGCCGAAACTTTTAAAATGGTGTGAAGTATGCTTCATGTGGCAGAGGAAATCAAAGGGGAATTGGCATATGAGAAAGTAAGTTGCAGGGATACAGGCAAATGCAGGAGAGGAATTGGACTCAGTGGAATATGCTCCCTCTCTCTTTTAGAGATGATATACCAGTAGAGCTGGGGATGGAGACATACCGGGTTTCAGAATAGTTCACTGGATATAGAGATTGCCTCTAAACTTCTTGGCACATCCCGAGGTTGTGTCGGTTGTTAACACAAATGACACATTTCACTGTACGTTAAAATGTATGTGTGATAAATAGATCTGAATCAGACTTTTCCATTTCCCCTGAACCAGGGAAAGTGTGCATACGATTCGCTGCGTGCGGGAGAGCTGCGGAGAGGCGCTGTGAACTGACTATCAGCAGAGGGGGTGGGTGTAATGGAAGGAACAGTGGATAACAACATAGGAAATGCTGGAGGAACTCAGCAGGTCAGGCAGCATTTATGGAGAGGAATAACTGTTGACATTTCGAGCTGAGGCCCTTCATCAGAACCTGAAAGGAGGGGGGCAGAAGACAGAATACGGAGATGGGGGAGAGGGAGGAGTATAAGCTGGCAGCTGAGACGAGGAAGAGGGGATGATGTGTGGTGATGGGTGAGGCGTGAGGGAGAAGGTGGGGAGGGGGAGAATAACGTGGGACTGGGAGATGATGGGGGAGGATAACATGAGAGACTGGGAGCTGATGGGTGAGGAGGATGATGTGAGACTGGGAGATGATGGGGAGGGGGAAGGTAGGGGAGGGATAATGTGAGACTGGGAGATGATGGGGTGGGGGAAGGTAGGGGAGGGATAATGTGAGACTGGGAGATGATGGGGTGGGGGAAGGTAGGGGAGGGATAATGTGAGACTGGGAGATGATGGGGTGGGGGAAGGTAGGGGAGGGATAATGTGAGACTGGGAGATGATGGGGTGGGGGAAGGTAGGGGAGGGGTAATGTGAGACTGGGAGATGATGGGGTGGGGTAAGGTAGGGGAGGGGTAATGTGAGACTGGGAGGTGATGGGGTGGGGGAAGGTGAGAGACTGGGAGGTGATGGGTGAGAAGGAAGGTGTGTTGGACTGGGATGTGATGAGTGTGTTTGGGGGTGGTGGGGAAGACTGGGAGGCGATGGGTGGGTTAGAAGTTGCAATCTATCTATTTATCTATCTATCTGGTAGAATGGGCCCGTCTAGCCCTTCAAATCTTGCCACCCAGCACCCACTGATTTAACCCTGGCCTAATCATGGGACAATTCACTATCACCAGTAATAACCGGTATGTCTTTGGCCTGTGGGAGGAAACCGGACCGGGTCGCTAGTACTGTGAAGTTTTGCTCTATCCACTACGCTACAATTCCACCTGTACCATGAAAGTGCATATTTGTTACTGTATTCTACTTTGAGATTCATTTTCCTGTGGGTATTTACAGGGATAAAGTAAAAGCAGTAGAATTCTATGAATAAACAAATATAAACACTGGAAGTTCTGCAGACGCTGGAAATCCAACCCAACTTGCAAAAAACAGCCTATGTGCAAAAAAAAGCAAGCTGTGAGAATAAAAGTAGTCCGTGAAAGAGAGTCTAGTCTGTAGTTTGTGGAATCAATTTGTAACCGAGCTGAGTGTGATTATCCACGCTGGTTCAAGAGCCTGAGGGTTGTCGGGTAATAACCGTTCCTGAATCTGATAATGTGAGACCTGATGCTCCCGTACCTCCTGTCCGACAGCAGTAACATGTAGGAGGTCTGGTGTAAACAATTCTCCCTGTGCATTGGGAGATTTATACCATTCTCCAGGCAATGTCATGCATGTAACAGCAGGCTACGCGTACCTGCTGCTTCAAGATGTTCTGTTGCCCACTTTGTAAGCTTTGACAGAGTTATTAGCTGGGCTGTCCTTGAATTCTGGCCCCTGTCATGGTGTCCATCCTAGCCTGGCAGAAGTCCCTCAGTGTGTCACACTCCAGCATTGCAGTACATGAGAGTGTCATCTTTGGGATGAACTCTAAACCTGCCAGATATCCAGGGGCTACAAGAACCACTCTCAGGAGCAGGGATGGTGGCAGGTCCTCAGCTCCTGAACTGACCCACGCTCGCATCCGTCTAACACCATTGATGACTTCCTCCCCTCATGCTAATTTTTGCCTCCAGAGACAAGACAGAAAGATGGGCAGTGTCAACTGTTCATCGTGTAGTGTTTGTGAATGTTCAGACAGTAGGCAGACGGGCATAGAGCCGTGGGACAGGTGAATTGGTTCACTTCTGGGGCAGATCCTATCTAATTCATTCCCCTTCCGGAGGGCACTGCTAGTTTCAAAATACTGCAGTTTGACAAAAGAATGCCTCGAAGTGGCTGCTGGCAATCTCCTGTAATTTTTCACCCAGAGAAGCTGAATTTATCACTGTTGTCAAATTCTTGATGAATGAACCTCTTGTACGAAAAGGTGGACTCGACTTCATAGTCTACCTGGTTATCATCTTGCACTTTCTCTCCAGCTGTTGCACCTTGTTCTGCATTGTTGCAGCTTTACCTCATTCTACCTCAATACTTGTCCCTCCCTACTGTTCTCCCTCTTGGGGCAAGTGCTACACCTGTTCATACACCTCCTCCCTCACCATGATTCAGAGCTCTAAGTAGTCCTTCCATGTGAGGCGACTCTTCGCTTATCGGTCTGTTGGCATAATCTGTTATATCTGGTACTCCCAGTGTGGCCTCATCTACATGTCCATGGCTTCCTCCTGAGGCCAACACCTCATCTTCCATTTGGGTAGCCTCTAAGCTGATATCATGAACATCAATTTCTCCAAATTCTGATCATTTCTGTCACCCCCCTTTTCCATTCCCCATTCTGGTTTCCCTCTCCCCTTTTCCTCACCTGCCCATCATCATCCTCCTTCCCTTTCTTCCATTTTTTCCCCTCCACCATCTTATTCTGGCTTCTCCCCCCCTTCCTTTCCTTCTGATGAAGATGCTGCCTGACTTGCTGAGTTCCTCCTGCACTTTTTATGTGTTGCACTGTGTACTGGATTGATCTGTAGGAACAGAATGCAGGAAAAGCATCTCACTATGTCCTGATGAAGGAGTGGTTTTGTGGGCCATGGGAGGTTGGGACTGCTTGCTGTTGGCCTTTGCTGGTTAGAGCTTGGGAGTAGACCTGATCTAAAGAGCCTTCTCTTCCCCCCTCCCAGGTGCCACGCGGGACATCGGCTCAGCATTGACCCGAATGTGTATGAGGCATCGCAGTATCGAGGCCAAGCTCCGGCATTTCACCAAGTCAGTGTTTTTTCATTTAAGGGGGTTCGGGACAACCGGGGAGGGGAGTGGGGGGGGTGGGGGTTGCGGGTGAGGGAGGCGGTGGGTTGCGGGTGAGGGAGGCGGTGGTTGCCTTGCTAATCTGCTGCAGCCCTATTTGTGCAAAGCAGCTGCCCAGTGCAGCTTGGTCAGAAGAAGAGATTGCAGCTCAGGGACAGCAGAGAACGTGCAGGATGTTTCCAATTGTGCGAATTTCTATTTCAAAAATAGACAACATTAATGATATATAAGAGACTACCAAAAAAACTGTAAGTTTCATGATTGTTTTATTCAGTAGTATAGCCACAGACTAGTAGAAGCACCATCACCCCTCCCTGTGGTGATTTTTAAAAACAAGATTCATTTTATTCAAAGTAAAAAAATATATATACAGGAGAATAAATCATGCAAAGCCTGTAGATATATTGGGAATGCATTCAGTGGTCACTGTAATTCTTTAAAAAGAAGGATATTACCATGGCCACTCATGGGGCCCCAGGGTGACACACTATTATAATAATTAGAAGTGCTTTCCCTTTGGGAAGCAGAACCCGACACTGTGGTCCTTCCCCTGATGATGGCTACAGCCAGCAATGTGGTCAGTGTTTGCCCCTCACACGACTCTCTCAAGTGACACATTCAGTTAGTGAACTGATCCGTCATTCAAAACATGCTTATTTTCAGAGTATGTATGCAGTCTTCAGCCCTCAGGTTCGTCTTCCCACAGACAGCCACGACACCATGGAACCCATTCATTGTCATTGGCTTAGGATAGAATTAAATTTACCCCTTTCATGATGAGGGGATGTTTGCTGTGCAGTCTCTCTAACTGAATTGTCAAGGCCAGGCAACAGTACCTCTGCTGGCTGAGGAATGCACCCAGAGGGTGGGGATGAGGGGAATGTGGGGAATGAGGCCTCTATACAGCAATGACCAAGGATGTACTGCCATTCTTGCTTCTGTTTGTCAGCCCTTCTCCACCCTCTCACACCCCCACTTTCCCCTCACTCTCCCCTACCTTTTTATCTCCCAGTCTCTCTGATGTCAACATGTTCCTGTTTCCATTCCCAGTGCCTTGATGGAAAGCCTGATCAACCCCTTACAGGAGAGGATAGAAGACTGGAAAAAGTCTGTCAACCAGCTGGACAAGGACCACGCCAAAGGTAATAGAGTGAGCTCTGTGTCCCTTCCCACGATTCACACTCAGAACGAGTTCGGCTGCCACCCACTCCCTTCACAGCCAGCAAGTAGCAGTGTTGTTCCTCCCTCAGCATTTCTCTTCTGCCCCATTTATTTTTGGAGCTTATGGTCATTTTTATGCCATGCACTGTCCTGCCACTACAGAAGAATAAATCTCACACCACCTGATTCTGATTTTGAAAAATCAACACAGTGGAAAAACTTTGGGGAAAAGTCAACGTGTTGAGCTGTAACACATGGCGCCCATCTTGCCCATGGCTTAGTTAACGTTGAATAAAAACTAGCAGCTCAGGTGAGAGAGTAATCACTCGGGCTTTTATTGAAGGTACCGATGTAAGTTTAAATCACAATTACCTCATAGTCGTAGACCGTTAGATGTAGAAACAGAATTAGGCCATTCGGCCCATTGAGTCTACTCCTCCATTTGATCATGGCTGATTTATTGTCCCTCTCAACCCATTCTCCTGCCTTCTCCCCATAACCTTTTACACCCTAACTAATCAGGAACCTCCATGAGCCTCTGCTCTAAGTATACCCAATGACTTGTTCTCCGCAGCCATCTCTGGCAATGAATTCCACCGATTCACCACTCTCTGGCTAAAGAAATTCCTCCTCATCTCTGTTCCTTATCCTCAGAGTACAAACGAGCTCGACACGAGATAAAGAAGAAATCGTCTGACACTCTCAAACTCCAGAAGAAGGCAAGGAAAGGTGAGTGGACAGTGGCTGGGCTTTAGTTTGCTCTGACTTGTAACCCCAGTGGGAGAGGTGGGGTCACCAGGGTATGAACCTCAACTATCTGGAGAGACTAATGTTTCTATGTGACCTCAAATAGGAAACTCTCAAGCCAGGAGATCTCCCTTCCTTGGACTGGTCAGTATCCAGAGCACCATCCCTCTCTGGACACTGGTCATTACCAGAACACTGCTGGTCAGTACATAAATCACTGACTTTACCGGACACTTGTCAGTACCTTGGGCTTGTTCCTCTCTGGACACTGGCCATTACCCATTGCCCTTCTCTGGGCACTGGTCAGTACCTAGTACGCTGCCCTCTCGGGGCACTGGTCATTGTCTAGGCCACTGTTCCTCTCTGGACACTGGCCATTACCCATTGCCCTTCTCGGGGCACTGGATGCTGCTCTGTATCCAAGTGAGGTACTTGGTGATAGTTAGCAGTGGTTTGGATCCCAGTACAGCCCAAGATGACCGATGATGAAATAACCCCAACCAGGTTCCGTTCAGCCGTGGTGTTAAAGTGAGGTGTTCACAGATGCCCATTCTCAGCCCTATAGCTATGCTTGCGAGAAATGAGCTAGGGTACTCTGCTCATACCTTCTGCCTGGTCACTAATGCTGCTATTCCCATTGCCTTCTCTGACCTTCTTCCTCTCTCCCTTTCCTCTCCTCCTCCCCGTAGAGCTCCTTGGTAAGTCTCCTCTCTGATGCAGCTAAACTTTCTCACTCGCGCGAGTGTTTGTGCCTTTCATGCTATCACCATGTGCGATTAGTGTCTGCACAAGTGCTAGTGTCAGATCATTGTGTCTGCACAAGTGCTAGGGTTGGGTCAGTGTATCTGCACGAGTGCTAGGGTCAGATCAGTGTGTCTGCACAAGAGCTAGGGTCAAGTCAGTGTGTCTGCACGAGTGATTGGGTCAGGCCAGTACGTGTGCACGACTGATTGGGTCGGGTCACTGTGTCTGCACGAGTGATTGGGTCAGGCCAGTACGTGTGCACAAGTGATTGGATCGGGTCAGTGTGTCTGCACGAGTGATTGGGTCAGGTCAGTGTCTGCACTAGTGCTAGGGTCAGGTCAGTGTCTGCACTAGTGCTAGGGTCGGGTCATTGTGTCTGCACGAGTGATTGGGTCGGGTCAGTGTGTTTGCACTAGTGATTGGGTCGGGTCAGTGTCTGCACTAGTGCTAGGGTCGGGTCAGTGTCTGTACTAGTGCTAGGGTCGGGTCAGTGTGTCTGCACGAGTGATCGGGTCGGGTCAGTGTCTGCACTAGTGCTAGGGTCGGGTCAGTGTGTCTGCACGAGTGATTGGGTCGGGTCAGTGTCTGCACTAGTGCTAGGGTCGGGTCAGTGTGTCTGCACGAGTGATCGGGTCGGGTCAGTGTCTGTACTAGTGCTAGGGTCGGGTCAGTGTGTCTGCACGAGTGATCGGGTCGGGTCAGTGTCTGCACTAGTGCTAGGGTCGGATCAGTGTATCTGCACGAGTGATTGGGTCGGGTCAGTGTGTCTGCACGAGTGATCGGGTCGGGTCAGTGTCTGCACTAGTGCTAGGGTCGGGTCAGTGTCTGCACGAGTGATTGGGTCGGGTCAGTGTGTCTGCATAAGTGATTGGGTCGGGTCAGTGTCTGCACTAGTGCTAGGGTCGGATCAGTGTATCTGCACGAGTGATTGGGTCGGGTCAGTGTGTCTGCATGAGTGATAGAGTCGGGTCAGTGTTTAAAACTTTCCTGTGATATTGAACCTTATCCGTGTCCAGCTTAGAAGGATTATAGTTGGGCACAGAAATATGAATGTTGGTCTTGAGATGGATGAAATATTGTGGAGGGGGGCTTAATCTGTTACCATCTCTTGCTGTACCTTCACCATTTGATGGGACAGTGTAGCAGGAGCTTTACACTGTACTTAACCATCATTGCCCATACCTTTTGAGTGTTCATTTGGCTGTGTATGTTGAGTTTTGCTCTGTGTCCAAACCACCTTTTTTAGCTTTTATTTCCTGCCCCTATTTGTTTTTTTCATTTTCAAATCAGCCCAACAAATAGATAAATTAAAATATTGTCTTTTGCATCATGGAGTGCCTGCCCTGGGAGTGAGTGTTGGGATGGTGTACAGGGAACTTTACTGTGTGTATAATCTGTGCCCTGAGTGTGCGACAGGGAATCTTACTCTGTGTCTAACCATGTCCTTGGGAGTGAGTGAGGGAGGAGTGCATAGGGAGGGAGCTTTACCCTGCAGATATAGAGTGTGTGATGGGACATGGTGGTTAGTGCCAGGGTAACGATGCTGCTCATTGAGACGGGGCACAGCCCAGAATCTTACTTCAGCAGGTCTCATCCTAGCACTTGCTCTCTGCATTGACTGTTCAGCCATCACTTCACTTGCTTGTCACTGCTGTAATCTGGAATGGCTACCCACCTTGCTGTGTTCCTTCTGCCTTTGTGCATGACTGTCGCAGACTGCGTTCCTGTCAGGGGTCTCTATATTCTGCCTGTTGCCACTGTAAGGTGCATTTGTGCAGTTTGCTTATTATTATGCTGTGGGTCTGTGTAGTATTTTATTAATTATTTAGGAGTGAATCTGTGTAGTTGACTTGTGACTTATTGGTGTGCAATGTTTGTTAGTGTTGTGTAGTATATCTGTTGTCGAGTTTGTTGTCATCTGCACAAGTATGTGTATGCACAGGTGAAATGCAAAACTTGCAGCAACATCAAGGGCACTGGAGGTACAACATTCACTCGAAAAACATAAAGTAAATGTATATAATACGATATTATATCAGAAAATGCACAAGTCAAGCAAAGCAAAATCCTTCTAGTTGGAAATGGCCACAGCGTTGCTGTACCGAGCTAGTGATTAGGGTCGTGCCAGTTTTTCAAGAACCAAACGTTTGAAGGGAAGTACATGACAGTTCTTGAATCTGGGTGGTGTGGGAATCCCCGACAGTAGCTCTGAGAAGATGGCATAGCCTATGTACAAACTTTGTCATCACTGAGGCAGAGGGCATTTCTAAATATAGTATTCGTTATTGCTCGGGGGGGGGGGGGGTATCTGTGTTCATGTTCAGAATTGACTGAAACTTGTAGAATTGGCTATTGTCTATCTGCTGTCTGCCCATGCTAAATTTCCTAATCTCAACCAGGATGTAGAACACAGAACACTACAGCACAGTACAGGCCCTTTGGCCAACAATGTTGTACCAACATTTTAACCTGTTCTAAGATCAATCCAATCCTTCTTTCATACACAGCCTTCCAATTTTCTATCATCCATGTGCCAGTCTTAAGAGTTTCTTAAAGGCTGCTAATGTATCAGCTTCTGCCACCACCCCTGGGAGGCACTCACCACTCTATGTATTAAAAAAAAACTTACTTATGACATGCCACCCCATACTTTCCTCTAATCACCTTAAAATTAAGCCCACTTGCTTCCACCCAGGGAGAAATTTTCTGGCTATGCACTTGATCTGTCTTTTATCATCTTGTACATCTGTCAAGTCACCTCTCACTCTCCTTCACTCCGAAGAGAAAAGCCCTGGCTCACTCAACTCATCCTCATAAGACATGCCCTCTAGTCCAGACAGCATCCCAGTAAATCCCTCTGCACCCTCTCTAAAGTTTCCATGTGCTTCCTAGCTTCCTATAATGAGGTAATCAGAACAGAACACAATATTCCTCATGTGTAATGTCCTAAGACCATAAGACATAAGAACAGAATCGGGCCATTTGGCTCATCTAATCTGCTGCATCATTCCATCATGACCAATTCATTATCCCTCTCAAGCCAATGCTCCTGTCTTCTCCACATAACCTTTGGCTAATCAAGAACCTATCAACTTATGCTTTAAATATACCTAATGACATGGCCTCCACAACCATCTTTTGCAATGAATTGCACAGGTTGACTACCTCTGGCATATGAAATTCCTCCTCATCTCTATTCTAAATTGATGTCCCTTTATTCTGAGACTGTGCCTTCGTGACTGAGGCTTTCCCCACTACAGGAAACATCCTCTTCATGTCCACTCTATCTGGGGGTTTCAATATTTGATAGGTTTCAGTGAAATACACCCCCCCCCCCCCATTCTAAACTCCAGTGAGTACAGGCTCAGAGCTATCAGTGCTTCTCTTAAGTTAACCCTTTCATTCCTGGGATAATTCTCGTGAACCTTCTCTGGACTGTCTCTAATGCCCGCACATCCTTTCTTAAATAAGGGCCCTGAAACCACTCACAAATATTTCAAGTGCGGGTCTGACCGATGCTTAAAAAACCTCAGTATTACATCGTTGCTTTAATCTTCTAGTCCTCTTGAAATAAATGCTAACGTTGCATTTGCCTTGCTTGCCACCAACTCAGCCTGCAAGTTACAGTGCAGTGTATCTGTCACGTTTATTGTCATGTGGAAGAGAACACGCATGCACAAGTGTAATGAAAATCTTACTTGGAGCAACATCGGAGCATATGGCATTAGACACAAGATTCGCAAGAAGAATATAAATTTAATTAAAATTGTCCCCACATTCTCAAGGGTAATTAGGGATGAGCAATAAATGCCTTGCTCAGTGATGCCCAACTCCCAACGTGGATTGATAAGCAGGGCTGAAGCCTGGGTAAAAGAGAACTAAATTCTGCACTAGCTACTCCCTCCCCAGCCCGTACTAGCGACTTTAAATCCTGCACAAAAGCCATGAATCCATCTGTGTTAGTGACAGTACCAACAGTGGCCTGCAGGGGACAGGCTCGCTCTTCCTGACATTGCCTTCTCCCTGGTGTTTATCACACACGGAAGCCATTCCCTCCAGGGTAGCTCACACTAATGCTCGTGTCTACATAAAGATGGTTTGGGAACATCTTTCTGCACTTCACTTGACGTGGTGTTTACCCAACTTCGCCCAAGGGGCCACAGTTCACCCATCACACATTTCTTTTCTGGGAACATCAGGGGGCCTTCGTTGAACCCTGACAAAAAGACCAAGAGCTCATCGCCCCGAGCGTGTCATTGGTGCAACTGCACTTTTGGTGCTACCTGCCGTGAGCACAGCATCTCCCAGCTTCAATATTCAGCCTAAAGGATACCTTGAATCACAGTCAGGTTTATTATCACTGGTTCCCCCCAGCCCCCAATTCAAATGATCAGCGTGCTTTTTGCACACCTGCCACCGTAGCAGCAACAGTGCCCTGCTTTCTCTTCCCTCAGGACCACCTCACACACGTGTGCACATGTACACATAGACGTACCAATATACTGTAGAAAAGATTAAACTGGAGAGTGTACAGTGAGGATTCACCAGAATGTAACCTGGGCTGGAGATGTTGGGATAGGCTGGATCTGTTTCCCTCTACAGTAGGGGTGTCTAAAAGTTGAGGCCATGGATTTAAGGTAAGAGGTTTAAAGGGAATCTGAGGGGTAAGATTTTCAAAGAGGGAAGTTGGTATTTGGAATGAGCTTCCAGAGGAGGGTGGTGGAGGCAGGAGCAGTAACAACATTTAGGAGGCATTTAGAAAGGTAGTTGAATGAGCAGGGCAGAGGGTCATGGAATGATTGCAGGCTAGTGTGATTAACACTCAGTACTGTGCACGTATATTTAGCGAGGGTGTCCATGACTTTTACACTGTACTGTGTATTGGTTAAAACAGGAAGCTGCTTCGGAAACAGAAATAAGAGTACTTAGCTTTATCTTAGCTCAGTAGCATTGTTACCTGGTAACTGGACAGATGCACAGAACTGTAGGTAGGCATGGTGGTCTGCATAGATGCAATGGACTGAAAAGCCTATTTCTGTGCTTTACATCCATGTTTATTGCATTATGTGCATATTAATTAACACTCACTCATATACACTCATACACATACATTCACTCATTCATTCACCCACTCACTCACCCTCACACTCACCAACCCTCACCCTCACTCAACCACTCACCCTCACCCACTCACTCACCCACCTACATACTCTCACCCACTCATGTACATTCAAACACACACTCACACTCTCACACACACTCACACTCTCTCTCTCACACACACCCTCACACTTTCTCTCACACATACTCTCTCTCACACACACACTCTCTCTCTCTCACTCACTCTGTCACTGAGAAGATTGTCCTGTCTGCTCCTCATCTCTGTGGCCTGTTCTTCAGCTGCTCCATGACTTCACCTTGTTCTGACACCCGTTCTTGTCATCAGTGTAGCGGATGGGAACTGGCTGCATATTTCCCCAACAGACACTCCCAACTCCAGCGTTAGTGTGAAGACCCTCTATCCCTGTACATTTGGTCCACCTCACACTAGTACTGCACGAAACTCAAGCTGGCAGTCTCCAGGCTCCTGAGTATGTCCGCGGTGAAGCCCTACTGCTCTCTGTTCCTTCTTCCAGGTAAGGGTGACCTTAGGCCTCAGGTGGAGAACGCCGTGCAGGATGTGAACGACATGTACCTGTTGCTGGAGGAGATGGAGAAGCAGGCTGTGCGGAAGGCCCTCATCGAGGAGAGGGGCCGCTTTTGCACCTTCATCACCTTTCTACAGCCCGTGGTGGTAAGGCGCATACCTCAATACCAAACGAGTGCAGAAGCAACATTGCTCTAAGTGGGAGGGTGTTCATGGTCCAGGCAGTTGTAACGTGTTGAAAAGAAACAAATAAGAAAGTACCCTGGAGATGCTGGAAATCTAAAATAAAACCAGAAAATGCTGGAAACATGAGTCAGGCATCATGGAGTGGAAACTGACTGGCCCAACCAAGGTGCCAACTTCAGTGGGTCCCATTTGACCCAGATCCCACTAAACCTTTTCTATCATTGTACCTATCTAAACACTGCATTTGTACCCGCCTCTCCCACTTCCCCTGGAGTCTGTTCCACATACCCAATATTCTCCCTGTGCAAAATCCTGCTCCTCATGTCCCATTTAAATCTTACCTCTCTCACCTTAAACCTGTGCCCCCTACTTCTGGAATCCTCATCCTGGGAAAAAGACTTATCTGCCCCTCATGATTTTATTAACCACTATAAAATATTTCCCTTTAGAACAGAGATGAGGAGGAATACCTTTAGTCAGAGGCTGGTGAGTCTGGAATTCATTGCCACAGATGGCTGTGTCATTGTATTTATTTTAAGTGGAAGTTAATAGGTTCTTGATTAGTCAGGGTGTCAAAGGTTATGGGAAGAAGACAGAAGAAGGGAGGTTGAGACGAATAATGCAGCAGCCATGGTGGACCAGACTTGATGGGCTGAATGGCCTGTTTCTTCTCCTGTATCTTATGGTCTCGTGGTCTTATAAGCAGCCCAGGAGAGACTGTTCTTACTGCCCGAATTCCCCCTTTGAATGTATCCCTGAGGCAGGGTCTGACCCAAAATGTGGACAGTTCCTCTTCCTCACTGATGCTTCTCGACCTACTGTGTTCAGCAGATTGCTGCGTCCGCAGTCTCCTGTGAATCCTGCCTCTCTTCCCACTGGCTGATAAAGTGGGCACACTGCCAATCGATTGCCCCGGCCAATTACATCACATGAAAAACGTAGGAAGTTCCCAACAAGTGTAATTAATTCACCAATTCCATCTTTAAAAGCAGATGGAGAGGCAGCTGCTTTATATCCATACCAAGAATGGACATAAAGCAACACACCGCAGCCTCTGTTAATCAACCCTAAGATCTAAGACCCTTTCCTCCTACATTTTTCCATCACCCATGTGCCAATCTAAGAGTCGCTTAAATGTCCCTGATGTATCCACCCCAGCAGGGCGTTCCACACACTCACCACTCTCTGTGTTTTAAAAAAACATCTCTGACTTTCTCTCTGTACTTTCCTGTAATCACCTTAAAATTATACCCTGCTCATGTAAGCCATTTTCACTCTGGGGGGAAAATGTCTCTGGCTGCCCACTCAGTCTATACCTCTTTTCATCTTGTACACCTCTCTCAAATCGCCTCTGATCTTCCTCTCCAAAGAGCAAAGCCCTAGCTTACTGGTCCTATCGTTATAAGATGTACTCTAATCCAGGCAGTGTCTTGGAAAATCATCTCTGCACCCTCCCTAAAGCTTTCATATCCTTCTTATAATGAGGCATCCGGAACTGAGCACAATATTCTGACTGTGCCAGGACACTAGAGAGTGTAATGGAACAGGAGTACAAGTGCGTAGTGCATCGAGAGTGGTGACCCAGGCTGAGAAGGTGTTTTTGCACACTGGCTCTCGGTCCGGGGACTGGGTATTGAAGTTGAGACATTATGCTGCGGTTGTCTAAGTTGTCAGTGTTGCCACTGTTGGAGTGGTGTTCGATCACCCTGTAATGGAAAAGGTGTAGGTAAACAAGACAGAGTGCAGAAAAGTTTTACAAGGAAGTTGCCAGGGCTGGAGGGGCTGAGAGACTGGTCAGGCTGGTTCTTTATTCCTTGGAATGTAGGAGAATGAGGGGTGGCCTTATAGAAATGTTTAAAATGATGAGGGGTGTAAGCAAGCTAGATGGTAACAGTCTTTTCCTCAGGGTAGGGGAGGCCAAAACTAGCAGGCACAGATTTAGGCTGAGAAGGGAAAAATTTAAAAAAAATCTGAGGGGCATTTTTTCACAGGGTGGGTGGTGAGTATATGGACTGAGGTGCCAGAGGAGGTGTTTATGGCAGGTACAATAGAGTCATTAAATACTTTGATGAGAACATGGGCTTGGTGGAAAAAGAGCTAACTGCAGGAATTGGGTACCTTGGTCAGCATGGACTCATTGGGCTGAAGGGCCTGTATCTGTTCTGTGTTGCTGTATGGCTTTTGGATCTTTACCAGGTCCATGTGTGGCCCAGGAGCTCTGTAACTGGGTGAAATGCGAACTAGTTCAGTATCACCCAGTGTACTCTGCACCTCTAAACCTTTAGGAGAGCGAGGATGAGTTGTTTTCCCATCGTGATGAGACTTGCAATCTCATTGCCAGTGATTCTATTCCCCACTGTTACATTTTGGAACTCCAAAACATAAAATCAATCGAAAGAGAAACATGGGATGTGTGTAATTAGTTTAATTTTACTTTTAGCGAGGCGTTCACATATGATGTGGCGTGATAACGTATGCCATTTACATACTTTTACACATAACCCGCGATGCATTAAGTAAACAACAAAGGATGCTTGATCAAGCAATATATTTTCAATATTACTCAAGCATTACTAAAATATTAAATACACGACGCCCATCACGAGCGATTGCAGTCCTAGCCAGGTCTGGGTAAATGGAAACCATTGGCAGAAGTTGGATCCCTGGGGGTTAGTGGCAACTTCATTCGACAATTTGGAGAAGGTATAGTGAGCTAGTAATTACTTCAAGGGGAACAGAGGTCAAGCAGAAGGCAAAGTAGGCCTCCAACTACTCATAAACTCATTGTCTCCCATTAAAGACGGACACAGAATGAGCAGTCATCCTCCCTAAATGGAATCCCTCAAATAGATCATGCCCAGTGACATATCTTCAGCAATCCCTTATCCTGTATGTGAAGCATCTGGATTAGGTTGGAGGACTCACTCCCAGTGTTACACTCCTGACTCTATTCCCTTAGCAAGGGAAGGGTTAAAGCCATCCTGTTCTCCTATTACTGCTTTGGAATCTGGTACGGGTGAGAGAGCTTGTTTGGTTTTGACTGTGATGCCCTGAAGTCAATTATACTCTGGGTTTGCGTGCAAAGAGTTTTGAAACTCTGTCTCTAGTTCATCATGATCTTTCCTCTGGGCAGGGAAGGAAGAGTGCAGCCATTTGGCCCACTAGCCAGGCATGTCAGGTTTAACATGCTGTCTTTCTCTAGGATGGGGAGATCGCGATGCTGGGTGAGATCACCCACCTCCAGGCAATTGTTGATGATCTTGTCATCCAGACAGCAGAACCACATAAGCTGCCTCCGGCCAGTGAGCAGGTAAGGATAGACCACAGTGTGCAGCATCCTCTACACTTCCTCTAGTGGCACGGGCATGTGGCTGGAGTGAATGGATGCCTCCATTAGTCCATTACTGTGTAGGTGGTCAACACAGTATGCATGAGTTGGTGGGTGCATACCTGCATGGATGAGTGAGTGTGGTAGTGTGTGAATGAGTGGTGAGTGGATATGTGCATGGTGTATGATTGCCTGATGGGTTGGTGGATGCATGCATGGGTGGGTATGTCTTCAGGGTGGAGGTGGAAGTGGACTTGACTGGTGTGCATGGGTGGGTGGGTGAGTATGTATTGAGGCTGCATTAGTAGATGAAATGGGATGAAGGAACAGTTCTCATCCCAGGGCACATAGAATCACAGTACAAAGATGTGACATTGAGGGTAGGGCTACCATTGTCTCAGGTCTTAGTCCAGGCTGCGAGCTGTTAGCTGGAGTAGATGTGACCCAAAGCAGTGGTTAATTCCAGTGTAATTGGTTAGCCTAAAACTGCTCAGAGGGCAGTGCAGTCAGTGGGTTATCTCTCAGATCAGCAATCTCACCCTGCCCTTGTTCAAAAACACAAGGCAACTTTTCAACCGATAATAGGTACATTACATCTGGAATTATTTCCAGGTTGCGGATGATTCCCTTCCACGCCGCTCTGACATACAGGTGGCCCCCCATTTTACAAATGTTCGCTTTACGACAGCTCGTAAGAGACCTACATTAGTGCCTGTTTTCGCTAACCAAAGAGGATTTTTGCTTTTACGATAAAAAGACGCCCTCTTTATACGTGTGTTACCCCAAGAAAGACTACAATGACCGTGAAGCCTTGTGTGGGCAGCTGTGCGTGCACGCGTGTATGTGCCGATTTTTTTCCCTCCACATCGATTTTGGCTCGCTGTCTTCCCGATTTTGATAAGTGAAACTATACCGTACATACAATATTTCTATTTTATATAGGCTGTATATTTATCATATCATTCCTGCTTTTACTATATGTTAGTGTTATTTTAGGTTTTATGTGTTATTTGGTTTGATTTGGTAGGTTATTTTTTGGGTCCGGAAACACTCAGAAATTTTTTTCTGTATAATTTAATGGTAATTGCTTCTTCGCTTTACGATGTTTTGGCTTACAAACGGTTTCATAGGAATGCTCTACCTTCGGATAGCAGGGGAAACCTGTATTGGGAAATCGTGTACTAGTCAAGTTACAGCAGTGGTTTGCCATTGCCTTCTGCCAGGTGAGTTTTTTTTTTAAGAGATCACCAGCTCTTAATAGGAGCCGGCTGGATTTGAACTCAGGACCTCTCACCCTGAAGACCAGCGCTGATGCCACCAGCTGGCTGAACCCATAATATAAACATAGAAAACCTACAGCACAATATAGGCCATTCAGCCCACAATGCTGTGCCGAGCATGTACTTACTTTAGAAATTACTTTGGATTACCCATAACCCTCCATTTTTCTAAGCTCCATGTAAAAAGACCCTATCATATCAGCCTCCACCACTGTCACCGGCAGCCCATCCCATCCACTCACCACTCTGCGTAAAACAACTTGCCTCTGACATCTCCTCTGTACCATCTTCCAAGAACCTTAAAACTGTGCCCTGTCATGTTAGCCATTTCAGCTCTGGGAAAAAGCCTCTGACTATCCACACAATTAATGCCTCTCATCATCTTACACACCTCTATCAGGTCACCTCTCATCCTCCGTCGCTCCATGGAGAAAAGGCTGAGTTCACTCAGCTTATTCTCATAAGACATGCTGCCCAATCCAGGCAACATCCTTGTAAATCTCCTCTGCACCCTTTCTATAGTTTCTACCTCTTTCCTGTAGTGAGGTGACCAGAATTGAGCACAGTACTCCAAATGGAGTCTGACCATGGTCCTATATAGCTGTACATTACCTCTTGGCTCTTAAACTCAATCCCATTTTTGATGAAGGCCAATGCACAGTATCATCAGAGCAAGGATCGGAAAAGCCCAACATGCCTTCACAACCCTGCGACCTGTTTGGAGATCTACGGCCATCTCTGTCAAAACTAAGCTCCGTATATTCAGCTCCAATGTGAAAGCCATCCTGCTATATGGATCCGAAACATGGAGAATCACTAACACCAGCTGCAACAAAATCCAGACCTTTCTCAACAAATGCCTCCGGCAGATCCTCCGCCTCAAGTGGTACGACAGAGTGTCAAACCTAGACCTATGGAAGAGAGCAAACCAAGAGCCCATTGTATTCCAGATAAGGAGGAGGAAGTGGAGATGGGTCAGCCACACCTTGAGGAAGAGCCAGTCGAATGTCACTCGACAATCACTCGAATGGAATCCACAAGAGAAGAGAAGAAGAGGTCGCCCAAAGCAAACCTGGAGGCGTAGGCTTTTAGATGAACTGAAAGCCGTCGGCCAAACTTGGGAGACTGTAAAAACATCTGCTAGAGATCACAGAAAGTGGAGGACTTTTGTCGAGGCCCTATGCTCCATAAGGAGTGAAAAGGATTAAAGTAAGTAAAGTAAATGCACCGTATGCCTTCATAACTACAGAGTCAACCTGCGCAACAGCTTTGAGTGTCCTATGGACTCGGACCCCAAGATCCTTCTGATCCTCCGCACTGCCAAGAAGTTTTTGAGTGGTGCTCAGGGAACCTGGTTCATCGTTTAATCCCCGCAGCCCCTGCACTGGGACTGTCCAGTGCGGGGCACCTGCTTGACGACTGTGAGCTACCTGAATTGGAAGCCTTTCCAGTACCTTTTCCTGCCTTCTGCCTCTGAATGTCTGGGCACACATCGCTCAGCTGCATCCGTAGGAGAGAACCACAGTGTAGTGTTCTTCTGCTACTGGACATGGAGCCATTTTGGGTCAGGAGGTCCCTGAATTATTGTGGTAGCTTACAAATCCAAGGTGCACATAAGTGGCAGCAGTCCTGTTGGAATGTAATAGAACTCGACTTAATGAATTGACTATGAATGCAGACTTGATGGACTGAGTGGCCTTATTCTGCTCATACATCTTACAGTATTGTGTCTTATGAATGTAAACATGAAAAGACATTGCACGGGCTATTTTTGTAAATAATTTTCCTTATTATGAATGAAGTTTACTTTGATGTATTTTTAAAAAACTCCCCTGCTAAAAACAGCAATATACCATTCCTGTGGGCTGGGCTGTGGTTTTGTGTGTCACATCATAGTTAGAACCATAGAATAATAGAATATTATGACACAGAAACAGGCCTTTTGACCCTTCTTGGCTGTGCCGAACAATTTTTCTGCCTAGTCCCACTGACCCCCACCTGGACCATATCCCTCCATACACCTCTCATCCATGTACCTGTCCAAGTTTTTCTTAAATGTTAAAAGTGAGCCCACGTTTACCACTTCATCTGGCAGCTCATTCCACACTCCCACCACTCTCTGTGTGAAGAAGCCCCCCCCCCCATGTTCCCTTTAAACTTTTCCCTTTTCACCCTTAACCCATGTCCTCTGTTTTTTTTCCCTCCCCTAGCCTCAGTGGAAGAAGCCTTCTTGCATTCACTCTATCTATACCAGTCTTAATTTTATACACCTCTTTCAAATCTCCCCTCATTCCTCTACGCTCCAGGGAATAAAGTCCTAACCTATTCAACCTTTTTCGGTAACTCAATTTCTCAAGTCCCGGCAACACCCTCATAAGCCTTCTCTGCACTCTTTCAACCTTATTAATATCCTTCCTGTAATTAGGTAACCAAAACTGCACATAATACTCCAAATTCAGCCTCACCAATGTCTTATACAACCTCACCATAACATTCCAACTCTTATACTCAATACTTTGATTTATAAAGGCCAATGTGCGTAGGGTCGTATAGGCTCTTTACTACCCTATCTAACTGTGACGCCACTTTTAGGGAATTATGTATCTGTATTCCTGGATCCCTCTGTTCTACTGCACTCCTCAGTGTCCTGCCATTTACCTTGTATTTTCTGCCTTGGTTTGTCCTTCCAAAGTGCAATACCTCACACATGTCTACATTAAACTCTATCTGCCATTTGTCAGCTCATTTTTCCAGCTGGTCCAAATCCCTCTGCAATCTTTGAAAACCTTCCTCACTGTCCACTACACCTCCAATCTTTGTATCATCAGCAAATTTGCTGATCCAATTTCCACATTATCATCCAAATGATTGATATAGATGACAAATAACAATGGACCCAGCACTAATCCCTGTGGCACACCACTAGTCACAGGCGCCCACTCAGAGAAGCAATCCTCCACTACCACTCTCTGACTTCTCCCATTGAGCCAATGTCTAATCCAATTTACTACCTCACCATGTATACCTAGCGACTGAATCTTCCTAACTAACCTCCCATGCGGGACCTTGTCAAGGGCCTTACTGAAGTCCATGTATACAACATCCACTGCCTTCCCTTCATCCAATTTCCTGGTAACCTCCTGGAAAAACTCCAATAGATTAGTTAAACATGACCTACCATTCACAAAGCCACGTTGACTCTCCCTAATAAGTCCCTGTCTATCTAAATACTTGTAGATCCTATCTCTTAGTATTCCTTCCAATAATTTACCTACTACCGACTTCAAACTTACCGGCCTATAATTTCTCGGATTACTTTTAGAGCCTTTTTTAAACAACGGAACTACATGAGCTATCCTTCAATCCTCCGGCACCTCACCCGTAGATACCGACATTTTAAATATATCTACCAGGGCCCCTGCAATTTCAACACTAGTCTCCTTCAAGGTCCGAGGGAATACTCTGTCAGATCCTGGGGATTTATCTATTATGATTTGCCTCAAGACAGCAAGCACCTTCTCCTCTTTAATCTGTATAGGTTCCATGACCTCACTACTTGTTTGCCTTATTTCCATTGACTCCATGCCAGTTTCCTTAGTAAATACAGATGCAAAAAACCATTCAAGATCTCTCCCATTTCTTTTGGTTCCATACATAGCTGATCACTCTGATCTTAAAGAAGACTAATTTTATCCCTTATTATCCTTTTGTTCTTAATATACCTGTAGAAGCTCATTGGATTATCCTTCACCTTGACTGCCAAAACAACCTCATGTCTCCTTTTAACCTTCCTGATTTCTTTCTTAAGTATTTTCTTGCACTTTTTATACTCCTCAAGCACCTTATTTGCTCCTTGTTGCCTATACCTGTCATGTATCTCTTCTTCATCAGATTTCCAATAACCCTCGAAAACCAAGGTTCCTCATTCTTATTCACTTTGCCTTTAACCCTGACAGGAACATACAAATTCTGCACTCTCAAAATTTCTCCTTTGAAGGCCTCCCACTTACCAATCACATCCTGGCCAGAGAACAACCTGTCCCAATCCACGCTTTTTAGATCCTTTTTCATTTCTTCAAATTTGGCTTTTTTCCAGTTTAGAACCTCAACCTGAGGACCAGATCTATCTTTATCCATGACTAAGTTGAAACTAATGGTGTTATGATCACTGGAACAAAAGTGTTCCCCTACACACACTTCTGTTACTTGTCTTGTCAAGTCAAGTCACTTTTATTGTCATTTCGGCCATAACTGCTGGTATAGTACATAGTAAAAATGAGACAACGTTTTTCAGGACCATGGTGTTACATGACACAGTACAAAAACTAGACTGAACTACGTAAAAAAAACAACACAGAGAAACTACACTAGACTACAGACCTACACAGGACTGCGTAAAGTGCACAAAACAGTGCAGGCATTACAATAAATAATAAACAGGACAATAGGACAAGCTGTCAGTCCAGGCTCTGGGTATTGAAGAGTCTGATAGCTTGGGGGAAGAAACTATTACGTACATAGTCTGGTCGTGAGAGCCCGAGTGCTTTGGAGCCTTTTCCCAGATGGCAGGAGGGAGAAGAGATTGTATGAGGGATGCATGGGGTCCTTCATAATGCTGTTTCCTTTGCGGATGCAGCGTGTAGTGTAAGTGTCCGTGATAGCGGGAAGAGAGACCCCGATGATCTTCTCAGCTGACCTCACTATCCGCTGCAGGGTCTTGCGATCCGAGATGGTGCAATTTCCAAACCAGGCAGTAATGCAGCTGCTCAGGATGCTCTCAATACAACCCCTGTAGAATGTGATGAGGATGGGGGATGGAAGATGGACTTTCCTCAGCCTTCGCAGAAAGTAGAGACGCTGCTGGGCTTTCTTTGCTGTGGAGTTGGTGTTGAGGGACCAGGTGTGATTCTGCGCCAGGTGAACACCAAGAAATTTGGTGCTCTTAACGATCTCTACCAAGGAGCCGTTGATGTTCAGCGGGGAGTGGTCGCTCCGTGCCCTCCTGAAGTCAACAACCATCTCTTTTGTTCACATTAAGAGACAGGTTGTTGGCTCTGCACCAGTCCATTAGCCGCTGCACTTCCTCTCTAGCTGACTCGTCGTTCTTGCTGATGAGACCCACCACAGTTGTGTCATCAGCGAACTTGATGATGTGGTTCGAGCTGTGTGTTGCAGCACAGTCATGGGTCAGCAGAGTGAACAGGACCCTGGGGGGTCCCCGTGCTCACTGTGATGGTGTTGGAGATGCTCCTAACTTGTTTCCTAAAAGGAGATCTAATATTGCATCATCTCTAGTTGGTACCTCAATATATTAATTCAGAAATCTTTCCTGAACACATTTTACAAATTTTAACCCGTCTAGACCTTTAACGGTATGGGAGTCCCAATCAATATATGGAAAATTAAAATTCCCTACAATCACAGCTTTCTGTCTCCTGCAGTTGTCTGTTATCTCTCTGTAGATTTGCTCTTCCAATTCTTGCTGACTATTGGGTGGTCTATAATACAACCCCATTAATGTGGTCATACCTTTCCTGTTTCTCAGCTCCACCCATATGGCCTCGGTAGACAAGCCCTCTAATCTGTCCTGCCTGAACACTGCTGTAACATTTTCCCTGACTAGCAATGCCAACCCCCACCCTTCATCCCTCTGCCTCCATCACGTCTGAAACATCAGAACCCTGGAACATTAAGCTGCCAGTCCTGCCCCTCCTGTAGCCAAGTTTCACTAATGGCTATAATGTCATAATTCCATGTGTCAGTCCACACCCTTAGCTCATCAGCCTTCCCAACAATACTCCTCGCATTGAAGTAGACACAGCTCAGAAGACTATTACCACTACAGACAACCCTTCTATTTCTGACTTTGCATAAGCTTTTAACATCATTTATTTTCACCCCCGCTCCACTATCTGCTCTGGCACTCTAGTTCCCATCCCCCTGCAAATCTAGTTTAAACCCTCCCCAACAGCACTAGCAAACCTCCCTGCAAGGATATTGGACCCCTGTAGTTCAGGTGTAACCCATCTCTCTTGTGGAGGTCCCACCTGCCCCAGAAGAGGTCCCAGTGATCCCGAAATCTGAAACCCTGCCCTGTACACCAGTTCCTCAGTCACGTGTTCATCCTCCAGAGCATCCTATACTTACCCTCACTGGCACGTGTCACAGGTAGCAATCCTGAGATTACCACCCTTGAGGTTCTGCTTTTTAACTTCCTACCAAGCTCTCTATACTCACTCTCCAGGACTTCCTCACTCTTTCTTCCTACGTTATTGGTACCGATGTGTACCATGACATCTGGCTGCTCACCCTCCCACTTCAGAATGCCGTGCACGCAATCAGAGACATCCCTGACCCTGGCACCCAGGAGGCAACAAACCATCCGGGAGTCTCTATCACGACCACAGAACCTCCTGTCTGTACCTCTAACTATCAAGTCCCCTATCACTACCACTCTCCTCTTCTTCCACCCTCCCTTCTGCACTGTAGAACCAGACTCAGTGCCAGAAATCAGGCTGCCGCAGCTTGTCCTTGGTAAGTCATCCCCCCCCCCCCCCCCCAGCAGTATCCAAATCAGTAGACTTGTTGTGAGGGGAATGGCCACACCTGCTCTGCCTGCCCTTTCCCCATCCCAATTACCTGTGCGTTGCTCCTTTGGCATAACTACCTCCCTGAAACTACTATCTATAAATTTCTCATTCTCCCGAATGATCCGGAGGTCATCCATCTCCTGCTCCAGTTCCCTAATGCGGTTTGTTAGGAGCTGCAGCTGGCTGCACTTCTTGCAGGTATTGTCGTCAGAGACAACGGAGGTCTCCCTGACTTCCCACATCCTGAAAGAGGAGCATTCCAGCATCCTGCCTGCATTCTCTCTAAACTTACTGGTTCAAAAAGAAATCAAATGAGAAACAATAACAACAACAACAACTTACCGGAAACCTACCCTCACCTCTGCCTGTTCACACCGAAGCCTGTTGAGCCAAAGCCGTCCCGCTCTGACTCAGTCCACTCCGACAATGGCCGCTTTGCTAGACAGAACTTCTTTTATAGTGCGCTAGCTGACCGGCTGTCTTCAGCTCCTCCGCTCCGCTATTGCTTGGCCGTTTTTAAAAAAACTGAAAAAGCCCGCGAATCCTCTCCTTTTCAAGCTCTGACGAAGTTGTGGTGTACTTCACAACTAGCAGTAGATAAAACTAGAGGACGTAGATTTAGAGTGAAGGTTAAGAGATTTAGAGGGGACCCTTTCTCACCCAGAGAGTGATGAGTACCTGGAGCACACTGGAAGCAAAGTCACTTTGCCTGGGGATAGAAGGTTACAGTCATAAACAAAGATGACATTAGCTTTATTTGTCACAAGTACATGGAAAGATTCAGTGAAGTGTTTCATTTGACCAACACAGTCCAAGGTTTTGCTGGGAGCGGTCTGCAAGTGTTGCCACAATTCTGGTGCTACCCTACAACTTGGTAATCCTCTCCCTTTTGGAATGTGTGAAGAAACCCACGTGATCATGGGGAGAACATACAAGCTCCTTAGTAATTGAACCCCAATATGCAGGTGGCACTGTAAAGCATTATCTTAACCAGAATGCAACCATGTCGCCCTGTGCCACGTTGTTGGAAGATGGGATTATTAGAGGCAGACGCCCATGTACCATCATGGCTGTGATGGGTCAAATGACCTGTTTCCACTTTGTATGATTGGGATGATGTTTTTGCAGGGAAATGTACTATGGATATGTGGTCGATGTTTAGGGTTCTCTTGCAGGATGTTAGGGATAAATTTGTCCCACTGAGGAAGATAAAGAATGGTAGGGTGAAGGAACCATGGGTGACAAGTGAAGTGGAAAATCTAGTCAGGTGGAAGAAGACAGCATACATGAAGTTTAGGAAGCAAGGATCAGATGGGTCTATTGAGGAATTAGGGTAGCAAGAAAGGAGCTTAAGAAGTGGCTGAGAAGAGCAAGAAGGGGGCATGAGAAGCCCTTGGCGAGAAGGGTAAAGGAAAACCCCAAGGCATTCTTCAATTATGTGAAGAACAAAAGGATGACAGGAGTGAAGGTAGGACCGATTAGAGATAAAGGTGGGAAGATGTGCCTGGAGGCTGTGGAAGTGAGCGAGGTTCTCAATGAATACCTCTTCGGTATTCATCAATGAGAGGGAACTTGATGACAGTGAGGACAATATGAGTGAGGTTGAAGTTCTGGAGCATGTTGATATTAAGGTAGAAGAGGTGTTGGAGTTGTTAAAATACATTAGGACGGATAAGTCCCCAGGGTCTGATGGAATATTCCCCAGGCTGCTCCATGAGGCGAGGGAAGAGATTGCTGAGCTCTGGCTAGGATCTTTTTGTCCACGGGAATGGTACCGGAGGACTAGAGGGAGGCGAATGTTGCCCCTTGTTCAAAAAAGATAGTAGGGATAGTCCGGGTAATTATAGACCAGTGAGCCTTACGTCTGTGGTGGGAAAGCTGTTGGAAAAGATTCTTAAGGATAGGATCTATGGGCATTTAGAGAATCATGGTCTGATCAGGGACAGTCAACATGGCTTTGTGAAGGGCAAATTGTGTCTAACAAGCCTGATAGAGTTCTTTGAGGAGGTGACCAGGCATATAGATCAGGGTAGTGCAGTGGATGTGATCTACATGGATTTTAATAAGGCATTTGACAAGGTTCCACACGGTAGGCTTATTCAGAAAGTCAGAAGGCATGGGATTCAGGGAAGTTTGGCCAGGTGGATTCAGAATTGGCTTGCCTGCAGAAGGCAGAGGGTCGTGGTGGAGGGAGTACATTCAGATTGGAGGGTTGTGACTAGTGGTGTCCCACCAGGATCTGTTCTGGGACCTCTACTTTTTGTGATTTTTATTAACGACCTGGACGTGGGGGTAGAAGGGTGGGTTGGCAAGTTTGCAGACGACACAAAGGTCGGTGGTGTTGTAGATAGTGTAGAGGATTGTCGAAGATTGCAGAGAGACATTGATAGGATGCAGAAGTGGGCTGAGAAGTGGCAGATGGAGTTCAACCCAGAGAAGTGTGAGGTGGTACACTTTGGAAGGACAAATTCCAAGGCAGAGTACAAAGTAAATGGCAAGATACTTGGTAGTGTGGAAGAGCAGAGGGATCTGGGGGGCACATGTCCACAGATCCCTGAAAGTTGCCTCACAGGTAGATAGGGTAATTAAGAAAGCTTATGGGGTGTTAGCTTTCATAAGTCAAGGGATGGAGTTTAAGTGTCGTGAGGTAATGATGCAGCCCTATAAAACTCTGGTTAAGCCACACTTGGAGTACTGTGTCCAATTCTGTTTGCCTCATTATAGGAAGGATGTGGAAACATTGGAAAGGGTACAGAGGAGATTTACCAGGATGCTGCCTGGTTTAGAGAATATCCATTTATGATCAGAGATTAAGGGAGCTAGGGCTTTACTCTTTGGAGAGAAGGAGGATGAGAAGAGACATGATAGAGGTATACAAGATATTAAGGGGAATAAATAGAGTGGACAGCCAGCGCCTCTTCCCCAGGGCACCACTGCTCAGTACAAGAGGACATGACTTTAAGGTAAGGGGAGGGAAGTTCAAGGGGGATATTAGAGGAAGGTTTTTTACTCAGAGAATGGTTGGTGCGTGGAATGCACTGCCTGAGTCAGTGGTGGAGGCAGATACTCTAGTGTAATTTAAGACTACTAGACAGGTATATGGAGGAATTTAAGGTGGGGGGTTATATGGGAGGAAGGGTTTAAGGGTCGGCACAACGTTGTGGGCTGAGGGCCTGTACTGTGCTGTACTCTATGTTCTATGTAAGCATGATTCCACATCAATATTACTGTCACTGGACTCACTTTCTACAGCTTATGTTCTCGGTATTATTTACAGACAGACATACTTAGATGGCCACAGGCAGGAATGACTTCCTATGACGCTCAGTGTTGCATCTCGGTGGAATGAGTCTCTGGCTGAATGTACTCCTGTGCCTAATCAGTACATTATGGAGTGGATGGGAGTCATTGTCCAAGATGGCATGCAACTTGGACAGCATCCTCTTTTCAGACACCACCGTCAAGAGAGTCCAGTTCCACCCCCACAACATCACTGGCCTTACGAATGAGTTTGTTGATTCTGTTGGTGTCTGCTACCCTCAGCCTGCTGCCCCAGCACACAACAGTAAACGTGATAGCACTAGCCACCACAGCCTCATAAAACATCCTCAGCATCGTCCGGCAGATGTTAAAGGACCTCAGTCTCCTCAGGAAGTAGAGACGGCTCTGACCCTTCTTGTAGACAGCCTCAGTGTTCTTTGACCAGTCCAGTTTATTGGCCATTCATATCCCCAGGTATTTGTAATCCTCCACCATGTCCACACTGACCCCTTGGATGGAAACAGGGGTGACCTGTGCCTTAGCCCTCCTCAGGTCCACCACCAGCTCCTAGTCTTTTTCACATTAAGCTGCAGATGATTCTGCTTGCACCATGTGACAAAGTTTCCCACCGTAGCCCTGTACTCAGCCTCATCTCCCTTGCTGATGCATCCAACTATGGCAGAGTCATCAGAAAACTTCTGAAGATGGCAAGACTGTGCAGTAGTTGAAGTCTGAGGTGTAGATGGTGAAGAGAAAGGGAGACAGGACAGTCCCCTGTGGAGCCCCAGTGCTGCTGACCACTCTGTCTGACACATAGTGTTATTTATTTATTATTTGTCCTTTGCCCATTAGATGTTATGTATAGTTCTTGATAACATTTTTTTGCATTTCTGTATTTTTCTGTAAATGCCTGTAAGAAAAATGCATCTCAAGGTAGTATATGGTGACATATACATACTTTGATAAATAAATTCACTCTGAACTTTGAACTAGCTTTTTAAATTAAATTGTTTGGTAGCTTCAATTTAAGTTGCACTGTTTGTAAGTCTGGTTTTGACACTCCTACAAAGGTATGTTTCTCCGGGATATTTCAGAATAATGGTCTGGAAGTTCGGGTAGGGAAAGGTGATTTAACCACAGTGCTGCCACCTGGGGTCTAATTTGTAGAGATAACGAGGCTGTAAAGAGCAAGGAGAAATTGGACCAGGTTTGCTGTTTCAGAGTAACTCTTGCCCTAACAGAGTACAAGGTTAGTGCCAAGGTCAGGAAATTCTGCATAGAGTGATTGACATGGGGACCAGGCTGTCAGGGTGGAGGTAATAATCCTGAAATTGTGTAAACTTTGGAATGTTTCATGCTGCCCATATCTGGATGAAAAAGCAAAATTGTCAAGTGGTGGTTTCGTCTGTCGTGGTCTGAGACAGCTGGCTAGACTTTGAAGGAAGAGGGAGTGGTCTGAGAGAATAGATGTATGGATTGGACAGGAGTGGAGAGCCACATTGGTAGGGGAGAAGAGGTGGCGGATGCTAACGCTGGAGTCGGAAGATCATTCTGGTCTGAAGGGAGCCCATTGTGGGTGAGATATTCCCAGTTTTGTTTCATCCATTCAGGGGGCATGGACTTTGCAGGCTGATCCAACGTTTTTTTTCCCCATCCCTAGTTACCCTGGAGAAGGTGGTGATGAGCTGCCATCTTGAACCACTGCAATCCTTGAGGTTTGGGTGCTGTTAGGGAGGGTTTTGACACAGTGATGGTGAGGAAACGGTGATAAATTTCCAAGTCAGATGGTATGTGACTTGGAGAACAACTTCCAGTTGCTGGTAGTGTTCCCCGTGCTTTTGCTGCCCTTGTCCTTCCAGCTGGGAGAGGTGGTGGGTTCCGAAGGTGCTGTCTGAGGAGTCTGGCTGAGTTGTTCTGTGCATCCTGTAGACAGTACAAACTGTTGTTTCTGTGTGTCGGTGGCGGAGCGAGTGAGTGATTGTGGATGGGATGACTTTCAAACGGACTGTTATATCCTGTATGGTATCGAGCTTCCTCAGTGTTGTTGAAGCTGCTCATATTCGGCAAGTGGAGAGTCTTCCATCAGGCTTTGTAGATGCTGGACAGGCTTCTGGGGAGTAAGGGGCTGGCCTGAGGAGGGCCTTTGGGAAAGTGATAGTCTAGGTGGAGTATCCCTATGGAGGAGGCAATCCCTTGGGACCAACTAACATCTACAGGTACTGTGCACTCTGTGATATGGTCCAGTTTTGTGCAGGGCAGTTGGTGAGAATATTGTACTTATTGATAGCAGACATCTTAAAAGGACTGTTTACAATGGGATAAAATTACCGGTTGTATTGCTGGGCTCTGTTTCCCCATAAAGCCTTGCTTGCCCCATATTCCCAGAGTAATTACCTCTGTGTTTCTCCTGCAGGTGATTAAGGACCTGAAGGGCTCTGACTATACCTGGTCCTACCAGACTCCACCATCTTCCCCCAGCAGCTCGAGCTCCCGAAAATCCAGCATGTGTAGGTAGGTGCACGAGGTTTCTATCCTCTCATCTCTCCAGCTCATGTGAAGGTTAACAGTGGGGAACAACACGTTGTCGTATAAATAGTGTTTCAGTAAATCTGTCTTACAACCTCTCCAAGGCGTTGATGCCCTTCTCAAGGTGTCCTGAATTCAACAGTGAGACCAAGCGTGACTCCCTTCCTTGTCCAGCTTATTCTTCTGTTATTCAGGACAAGGACATCTTTGCACTGTCCCTGGAAAAACTGATGGGTTCTCGCCTATACCCAGGCCTCCGTTTACAGGATCTACTTTTCCTCCTTCCCTGCATGGCTGATGACCACTGGGCTAAACAAAGCGTTGGATTTAACTGACTTAACTGGGCCTAACATATTGATGCAGTCATGAGAAAGCATGCCTGTGGCTATATTTCATTAGGGACCACTGCACATGATTGGGAAAAAGCTGCCGATGGTTGTAAACTCAGCCAGCACCATCATGGGCACTAGCCTTCCCGCTATTGAGGACATCTTCAAAAGCGATGCCTCCAAAAGGTGGCATCAATCATTAAGGACCCCCACCACCCAGGACATGCCCTCTTCTCACTACTATCAACGTGAAGGTAGAGGAGCCCGAAGACAAACACTCAACATCTTAGAAACAGCCTCTTCCCCTCTACCATCAGATTTCTGAACGGTCTATAAACAAATGAACACTACCTCAGTATATTGCTCTCTTTTGTAGTAATTTATATTTCTTGTAATGTAATTTATACTATATTTTATACATTGCATTGTACTGCAGCCTCAAAACAACAAATTTCACAACATACATCAGTGATAATACACTGGATTTTGATACTCTGTGCTGCATGCATTCATTAGAAGGACTGTTATAAGGCCTTGCTATAAGTGGAGTTATAAGAAAAGAGAGAAGACAGAAGGGTGGACAGAATGCCAAGTACTGCCCATTAACCTGCCTTATAGGTTAACACGCAAGGGCCTGGACAATAGTCTTATAACACGCAGGGCCGTGGACAGCAATCCAAATACCTGAGTTCAAATCTCACCTCTGGTTTAAATTCAGTTCAGGATCTGCAATTTAACAAATCAGATTTTTAAGAACACCTAGACTCTCAAACCTGCAGTTTATCATAAAAACTAATTCAGAGGATGAAATCCGTGGAACTTCCCCTATCTGTGACACCAGCTTCATCTGCACTCTTGGTCGGCTCTGAAGTGGCCAAGGGAGACAGTCTTTTCTGGTTGTTCATATGGGCAGATAGCAGAAAAATGAATACAGTGAAGAGATTTGTGAGGCACACAAAATGCTGGAGGAACTCAGCAGGTGAGACAGCATCTCTGGAGAGGAATGAACCATTGACGTTTCAGACCGAGGCCTTTTATCTGTCCTGATGACATTGACTGTTTATTCTTCTCTATAGGAGCTGAATGGCCTGTTGAGTTCCTCCAGTATTTTGTGTGTGTTGCTCTTGATTTCCGGCATTTGCAGAATCTCATGTTTCTGAAGAACTTTCTGCCAGCTTTGTCTCTGATTGTATTTTCAGCAAGTCTGACCTTCTCTCAAATTGTCTTCCTACCCTCCTTCATATCCTTTCACCCTCCACATCCTTCCCCAGCAGTGTAAATAGTACAAACAGCAGCACTTCGCGCTCCAGCGGATCCCAGACTCACTCGCCAAGTTCAAACTACCGCTACCGCAGTTTGGCTCAGCCCGCCAGTTCCAGCACCCGGCTCTCCAGCGTCTCTTCACATGATTCTGGCTTCATATCCCAGGATGCCATGTACTCCAAGCCACCGTCACCCATGCCATCGGATATAACCAGTCAGGTGAGTGCTGATGTTAGTGGCAAGAGTCCTGTAGATAAAGTAGGAAGGAGCAGATGTAGGTCTATCACGTTTGTTCACGCAGCACACAAACAGGCCCTTTGGCTCAGTCCACAGCAACTTTTCCCCCCAATACAATTATCACGTTTAATCTCCCCACATTTCCATCTACTCCCCAACCCACTCGCTTGCAAAAAAGAACAGCGACAGTAACATCTAAAGTCCCCTCCCCCTCTCTCCCACTCACAAAGAACTAACCATCTGCCAAATGGGCACTGGAAAGAAAATGGCAATAAACTGAGGAGACCAATATAGAGTCCTATCACATAAATCTTGAAACATCAAACAGTCCTTCCATAACTCAGAACTCACACCCAGTCCAAATGGTGTCCTTCATTGGAAGCGATTGCTGATCCCCTTTGCTTTCACCTCAATTCTTCAATCTTCATCCCGCTTTGAGATGGAGTCATCTTGCCATTGGTTGTTTCCATGTGTCAGCTTGTGTTCTCAGACATGTTCGGCCCCCCCACCGCCCATCTCAGATCTCCACGAGGCAGCTCTCTGGACACAGCACTGTGCTGGGTCCTTCCATCGGGATTCAAACTGTACGTCACAGTTTCCGTAACACAAACAAAACAAAAAGAACGAGCAGAAAGCGTAGAATAAGTGAAATAATTGGAAAGATTTGTTCTCTGGATGATGTCATCCAGAAAGCTGTGAAAGCTCGCTGGCACCATCTTGACTGGAAGAAAGCACGTGTTATTCCATATCGATGCTAGAGGAATTCAGCAGGCCAGGTAGCATCTATGGACGTTCAGGCCGAAACCCTTCGGCAGGACTGGAGGGGGAAAAAGTTGAGGAGTAGATTTTTAGGGGAGGGGAGGGGAGAGAAAAGCACCAAGTGATAGGTGAAACCTGGAGGTGGAAGGATGAAGTAAAGAACTGGGAAGTTGATTGGTGAAGAAAACAGAAGGTCATGGAAGAAAGAAAAAGGGGGGAGAACGGAGCACCAGAGGGAGGTGATGGGCGGGCAAGGAGATAAGGTGAGAGAGGGAAAGCTGGCTGGGAGATGGAGGACATTACCAAAAGTTTGAGAAATCGATGTTCATACCATTAGGTTAGAGGCCTTGTCATGCTCTTTGCTCTCACGAAATGTTGCAGAATTGCGTTCCTGGATGATGAATCTCACTGTTGATCTCACCCAGCAGATCTGACTGCCTCAAGTATGAGCAGCATAACGTGCAGAGTTCCCACACATGGTGCCTTGGCACTTTGGCATCTGTCTGATTTGGATAAAGATCGTTAGATTAAGCCCAGGTAACGTGCTCAGTTTCTAGAGTGTGCTCGCAGCATGGCAAGAAGACAAACCAAAGAGAAAGCAGCATGAATCAGATAGAGGTGACTCACCAGAACTGGTTTTTCCCAACCTGCAGTAAAGCATGTAGCTACAAGAACCATTTCTGTTCACAGTGCCACTTGATTTTGTCACAGGGTTATGAGTGTGCTCACCCTGCTCTGAATGAAGACATGGCAGACTGAGAGCATAGCTGGTTCAATTCCACCTCAAGTCCTGTCCGTATCGAGTTTAGACTCTCTATCCATGACTGTCAGTTGCCTGTAGTGTAGCTCAGCGACCAGCTCCAGGGACCCACGTTCCATCCTGACCTCGGGTGCTGTCGGTGAGGAGTTTTCACGTTCTCTCCTTAAATGTGCAGATTTCCTTCAGGGTGATCTGTTTCTTCCCACATCCCCAGGACTTAGATTGGTTGCTGTAAATTACCCCTAGAGTGTAGGTGAGTGGTAGAATCTCAGATGGGGGGGGGGGGGGGGGAATTCATGTGGTGTGGAAAATTAAAGCACAAGGTGAGCGTGCAGCTGATGACCGCAACAGACTCAATAACCCATTTCCACGTCATATTTTTCTGTATTGATTCTATTCTGTAAATAAATGCGCAAAAGAGGATTGACATCATGACTGCTCACAGTAAATGCCTTGTTAATCCACAACGCACAATAGGCTGAGCATGTTCACAGTGCAAATCTTCCAAAGGTAGGGAGCATAATCACTTTGCTAAAATCTGAAGAAGGTCTTTTGAGGAAGCACAGATCACAGGAGTTCATTGAAATATTGCTTGTGGGGCAGAGTTATTTGTTTATATCGGAATAGCATTGGAGAGGGATAGGAACAGACAAGTTAGGAAAACGTTTAATTGGAGTAAGGGGAAATATGAGGCTATCAGGCAGGAACTTGGAAGCATAAATTGGGAACAGATGTTCTCAAGGAAATGTACGGCAGAAATGTGGCAAATGTTCAGGGGATATTTGCATGGAGTTCTGCATAGGTACGTTCCAATGAGACGGAAAGGATGACAGGAACAGTAGTGTACAAAGGCTGTTGAAAATCTAGTCAAGAAGAAAAGTTTACGAAAAGTTCTAAAAAAACTAGGTAATGATAGAGATCCAGAAGGATTATAAGGCTAACAGGAAGGAGCTTAAGAATGAAATTAGGAGAGCCAGAAGGGGCCATGAGAAGGCTTTGGTGGGCAGGATTAATTAAAGCACCAAGGCATTCCACAAGTATGTGAAGAGCAAGAGGATAAGACGTGAGAGAATAGGACCAATCAAGTGTGACAGTGGAAAAGTGTGTATGGAACCAGAGGAGATAGCTGAGGTACTTAATGAATACTTTGCTTTAGTATTCACTATGGAAAAGGATCTTGGCAATTGTAGCGATGACTTACAGCGGACTGAAAAGCTTGAGCATATAGATATCAAGAAAAAGGATGTGCCGGAGCTTTTGGAAAGCATCAAATTGGATAAGTCACCAGGACCAGACGAGATGTTCCACAGGCTACTGTGGGAGGCGAGGGAGGAGATTGCTGAGCCTCTAATGATTATCTTTGCATCATCAGTGGGAACGGGAGAGGTTCCGGAGGATTGAAGGGTAGCGAATGTTGTTCCCTTATTCAAGAAAGGGAGTAGGGATAGCCCAGGAAATTATAGACCAGTGAGCCTTACTTCAGTGGATGGAGAAGATGCTGAGAGGCAGGAATTATGAACATTTGGAGAGGCATAATATGATTAGGAATTATCAGCATGGCTTTGTCAAAAGCCGGTTGTGCCTTACGAGCCTGATTGAATTTTTTGAGGATGTGACTAAACAGTAGATGTAATTTATATGGATTTCAGCAAGGCATTTCTTAAGGTACCCCATGCAAGGCTTATTGAGAAATTAAGGAGGCATGGGATTTAAGGGGACATTGCTTTGTGGATCCAGAACTGGCTTGCCCACAGAAGGCAAAGAGTGGTTGTAGATGGGTCATATTCTGCATGGCAGTCAGTGACCAGTGGTGTGCCTCAGGGATCTGTTCTGGGACCCCTTCTCTTCGTGATGTTTATAAATGACTGGATGAGGGAGTGAAGCAATGGGTTAGTAAATTTGCTAACAAAGGTTGGGGGTGTTGTGGATAGTGTGGAGGGCTGAGAGAGGTTACAGCAGGAGATCGACAGGATGCAAAACTGGGCTGAGAAGTGGCAGATGGAGTTCAACCCAGGAAAGTGTGAGGTGGTTCATTTTGGTAGGTCAAATATGATGGCAGAATATAGTATTAATGGTAAGAGTCTTGGCGGTGTAGAGGACCGGAAGGATCTTGGGGCCCTGAGTCCAAATGACACTCAAAGCTGCTACGCAGGTTGACTCTGTGGTTAAGAAGGCATACGGTGTATTTGCCTTCATCAGTCATGGAATTGAGTTTAGGAGCCGCGAGGTAATGTTATAGCTATGTAGGACCCTGGTCAGACCCCACTTGGAGTACTGTGCTCAGTTCTCGTGGCCTCACTACAGGAAGGATATGGTAACCACAGAAAAGGTGCAGAGGAGATTTACAAGGATGTTGCCTGGATTGGGGAGCATGTCTTATGAGGATAGGTTGAGTGAACTCGGCCTTTTCTCCTCGAGCAATGGAAGATGAGAGGTGACCCAATTGAGGTATAAGATGATGAGAGGCATTAGTCGTGTGGATAGTCAGAGGCTTTTTCCCAGGGCTGAAATGGCTAGCACAAGATGGCATAGTTTTAAGGTGCTTGGAAGTAGGTACAGAGGAGATGTCAGGGGTAAGTTTTTTTTACGCAGAGTGGTGAGTGGGTGGGATGGGCTGCTGGCGACGGTGGTGGAGGCTGATATGATAGGGTCTTTTAAGAGGCTCCTGGATAGGTACATGGTGCTTGGAATTATAGAGGGCTATGGGTAACCCTCGATAATCTCTAAAGTAAGTACATGTTCGGCACAGCATTGTGGGTCGAAGTGCCTGTATTGTGCTGTAGGTTTTCAATAATAGAATGGGAATTTTCAAGGTGCATTATGCACATGCGTATGGACGTTCACAGTGCATTTTTCTGAACCAGGTCATAATGCACTAAGCTTTCTCTGTGAGTACCTGCAGAATTATGTTGTTAATCTGTGTGCCCCTATCACACAGCAAAACAAGGGACAAGCACAAGAACAAAGTTTATGCAAGTACAGTTCCTCTGTCCTCTAAGGGATTTGTAGAAGGTTTCCGTGGAGCAGCATTAGTATTACACCATTCATTGAAAATATACCTTGCTCAAGACCAGGAGTAGAATTAGGCCATTCGACCAATTGTCTGCTGCACCATTCGATCATGGCTGATCCATTACCCCTCTCAACCCCATTCTCCTGCCCTCTTCCCATAACCTTTGATTGCCTTACCAATCAAAAACCTATCAACCTCCACTTTAAATATACCCAATGACTTGGCCTCCACAGCCATCTGTGGCAATGAGTTCCACAGATTCACCAACCAAGACATTTCTCCTCATCTCTGTTTGAAAGGGATGTCCGTCTATTCTGCAGCTGTGCCCTCTGCTGCCCTGTGCATTCCGAGATGCTCTTTAATTTGAATTAAAGACTGAAAATACTAAAGAACACTAATAGAAACAACTACGTGTGTACATCTGTGATAACTCAGGAGACCTGCAAGTGAAAGCAAGAGTTTATTGATCTATTCAGACATGTGCTTCATTTTCTTTGATGGGTTATGCTAAACTTTATTTTCAAGTACAGGGAATATCCCTTGGAGATCACAGAGAGTATGAAGAAAGGTTTAATTTCCCAGCAAAATGTAGATTGATTTAGTTTGCAAAACAAAAGCACTTTTAAGCTTGGATTAAGACAGGCTGCTCCTTCTCGACCTCCCCAAAGCAGAGTTAGGATGATGGTCAGCTGTCACTGAGCCAGGCTCAGCAGTGAACTTGAATAGTTTGCTGCTGGCAAGTAGTGCTGTGATGAGTCAGGATTTGGAACAAATTAAGCTGACTAACTTCAGTCATGTGTGCTCTGTGGGCTGACAGAATGCCTGGACCCTATTCACCTCCTGTCGGTTGTGATGGCAGCTGCTGCTTGCCTCTCGTTGTGTCTGATCAACCTTGATCATACCAAAAACAAAGTATTAGTAAGAGAAGGTGACAACGTGGATCCCAAGTTGCCTCTGAATCAGTAAGTGCAGGTAAACAGGTGAAGGGCTGTCACCACTGGGTTCTGCAGGGCTCGACGTATCCCCTTGGCGTATGTGGTTATGTGCACAAGTGCCTTTCTTAGCACGACGTCCACAGAGCGCTGTTATTTCTTTTGGTTCCAGGCAAACACTGGCAGGTGACAGCCTGCATACAGCAGACATCTGCTCAGAAGCCGTGTCTCAGATCTGCCCTTCTCCGGCACTGAACTGGCAACAAATTGCCCCACACTCACTGGTATTGGGTGAGCAGAGCAGCCATTCGGCGCCAAGATGTGAGGTCTTCAATCTTGTCTACTTGGCTTCTGAACAGCTGACCCAGACCAACAATATTCAGGAATAAAATTGGGCTGAAGTTAAAATTGGTCTCAAGATTTTCTAGCTGGCTTCACTCATCTGAGAACTGGGAAGGTCTGTGGAGCTACTTGAGCAGCTCCAGAGTAACTCATAACTCTGATTTCAAAGCTATAAATACCTTGGGTTGTTCCCAGCCACTCTGATCTGGGACTGCCTAATCCTGGCTCTGCACTTACTTACATACTTACTTTGTGATGATGTGGAAGTCAGCCATGTGGCCCGTAGAATCTGTGCCTACTCACAATGTCACCCCATTCCCCTGTTCCTTTTCCTGCAGCGTATTCTCTCCCACATGTCCATTAGCTCCAACCGGCCACCGACACGTGGGCTGATTTACAGCGGTCGGTCTTGGTGGTGTGGGAGGGAACTGGATCACCTGGGGGTAAACCCCTACAGTCACAGGAAGAAGGTGCAAGCTCTTGAGTATTTGAAGTTCTAACTAGCTCTTGTCTCTCTCCCTTTCATGGCTTCGTCTTGTCTTCTTGGACTCTGGACCCAACGCAGAAGTCATCGAGCTCAGCTTCCTCCGAGGCATCAGAGACTTGTCAGTCCGTCAGCGAGTGTAGCTCACCTACCTCGGTTAGTTCTAGCTCCACAGCTGGAGCCTGGTCAGGTGGTGAAAAGGTGAATCACCCATACTCATCGCTAATTCCCTCCCACCCGGGCATGAGGATCCAGCAAGTAAATGCCATACAGCACGGTCGGGATAACTTGGTTAATCCACAGTCCATGTGCTTGGGGCCCATTCCCACCCCTCATTTTGATACTGTAAGTTTTAAAGTGTTTGCATTTTTAGATATAGTCCATAAGTGAACTGTGTTTCTATCAACACGTTGATCAGCTGTGTTTAATAAGCATGTGCACACTTGGGATCAATAGGATGTATCTGCATACCTAGTCCAACAATCACTTCAGTGAGTCCAGCTGTATGATGTTTCTATTACGGTTCTCACTCAAACGTTTGACAAGGGCTCATTCATGAAGTTGTACTGCAGAGAAGCAGGCTCTTGAATCCACCGTGTTCATGTCAGGTTCTCCTCTATGTCTATCCTGTGTTTGTGGGCAACACATTGTTCACACATTTATCATTATAAGAATTCTTCAGTATATCTGCTAAATCACTTGTTGACAATGAGGGCAGGGGAAGATTTCCCAGATAAATATATATTTTTTTAAACAAAGTTGATTACAAAATAGCAGCTGCTGGAAATCTGAAAATTTAATCGGAAAATGCTGGAAATACTCAGCAGGTTAGGCAGTATCTGTGGAGAGAGAAGCAGAGATAACATTTCAGGTCAAAGAACTTTCACTTTACTTTTTAAAAAAAACTAATTTATGTTTCATCAGCTATCTCTCTTAGGGGAGGGTGCATCTCACTTTATATGTAAGATGGCGTAACTGTAGAAATGAGACCGAGCCATATTTAATATTCAGTCAGGTGATATGGGCTTCACAGGCTGAGCGGACAGTTAATTATGCAACTCATGTTGCCCTTAAGAAGGTGTTGGTGAGTTGTCTGCTTGAAATATTGCTGTCCTTGAAGTCAGGGTCATTGGAGTAGAGTGGTGTAAGCTTATCCCTATCCAAGTTCAAATGGTTCTGTTTATTATCAGAGAATATATAATGTGTGCAACTTGAAATGCTTAATCTTCACAGACATTCATGAAAAACAGAACCCCAAAAGACTGACGACAGAAAAACGATGGAACCCCCAAAGCCCCCTCTTCCCCCACCCCTGCAGCCATCAATGCATCAACCTCCCTCCACCCATTTCAGCAAAAAAGCATCAGTGCCCACCACCCACAAAGCAACAGCAAGACATCCAAAGAGAGACGATCTTCTGCAGTTAACAGAAAATATTATTTACGCAACAGTTCGACATGCCATAGGGTTCGTTCTCTCTTGCACTCTCTGTCTCACTCTCTCTCTCTTTCTCACAGTTTCACTCTCTGTCACTCTCCGTCTCACAAGGGACAGAGAGATAGAAACATAGATAACCTACAGCACAATATAGGCCCTTCAGCCCACAAAGTTGTGCCGAATGTGTCCCTACCTTAGAAATTACTAGACTTACCCATAGCCCTCTATTTTTCTAAGCTCCATGTACCTATCCAAAAGTCTCTAAAAAGACCCTATCGTATCCGCCTCCACCACCGTTGCCGGCAGCCCATTCCACACACTCACCACCCTCTGTGTGTTTAAAAAAAAACCCCACCCCTGACATCTCCTCTGTACCTACTCCAAAGAACCTCAAACCTGTGCCCTCTTGTGGCCACCATTTCAGCCCTGGTAAAAGCCTCTGACTATCCACACGATCAAGGACTCTCATCATCTTATACACCTCTATCAGGTCATCTCGCATCCTCCGTCACTCCAAGGAGAAAAGGCCAAGTTCACTCAACTTATTCTGATAAGGCATGTTCCCCAATCCAGGCAACATCTTTGTAAATCTCCTCTGCACCCTTTCTATGGTTTTCACATCCTTCCTGTAGTGAGGCAACCAGAACTGAGCACAGTACTCCAAGTGGGGTCTGACCAGGGTCTTATAGAGCTGCAACATTACCTCTCGGCTCCGAAACTCAATCCCACGATTGATGAAGGCCAATACACCATACGCCTTCTTAACCACAGAGTCAACCTGTGCAGCTGCTTTGAGCGTCCTGTGGACCCAGACCCCAAGATCCCTCTGATCCTCCACACTGCCAAAAGTCTTACCATTAATACTATATTCTGCCATCATATTTGACCTACCAAAATGAAACACTTCACACTTATCTGGGTTGGACTCCATCTGCCACTTCTCAGCCCAGTTTTGCATCCTATCAATGTCCCGCTTCAACCTCTGACAGCCCTCCACACTATCCACAACACCCCCAACCTTTGTGTCATCAGCAAACTTACTAACCCATCCCTCCGCTTCCTCATCCAGATCATTTATAAAAGTCATGAAGAGTAAGGGTCCCAGAACAGATCCCTGAGGCACCCCACTGGTCACCGACCTCCATGCAGAATATGACCGGTCCTACAACCATTCTTTGCCTTCTGTGGGCAAGCCAATTGTGGATCCACAAAGCAATGTCCCCTTGGATCCCATGCCTCCTTACTTTCTCAATAAGCCTTGCATGGGGTATCTTATCAAATGCCTTGCTGAACTCCATATACACTACATCTACTGCTCTTCCTTCATCAATGTGTTTAGTCTCATCCTCAAAAAATTCAATCAGGCTCGTAAGACATGACCTGCCTTTGACAAAGCCATGCTGACTATTCCTAATCATATTATGCCTCTTCTCCATCAACTTACCAACCATTGAAGTAAGACTCACTGGTCTATAATTTCCTGGGCTATCCCTACTCCCTTTCTTGAATAAGGGAACAACATCCACACCCCTCCAATCCTCTGGAACCTCTCCCATCCCCACTGATGATGTAAAGATAATTGCCAGAGGCTCAGCAATCTCCTCCCTCGACTCCCACAGTAGCCTGGGGTACATCTCATCCGGTCCTGGCGACTTATCCAACTGGATGCTTTCCAAAAGTTCCAGCACATCCTCCTTCTTAATATGCAACGCTATATCGGCTCGTACGCATCTAGGGGAGACCCCGTCCCCCGCCCAACCTTGTCTCACGGTTGCGTTGGTTGCTGTGCAATGCCACCTGATATGGCCTCAAACATCGATCATCAGCCAGCACACAATGTACATTTTACAAATTACACTTTATAAATCGTACTAGAACTAGGTAATTAATAGCGATACAATATATATGAAAGAAAAGGAAAAAAAAGAAAAGGCGCCAAAACTTATCAGAGTTTAGTCAATTTGTGCACAACCGTTGGAGCTCAACTATCGAAGTCTTCGGTCCACTATTCGATCTTCTCCGACCTCCTCGACCCGCCGCCTGGGACAAACCTCGGTGGTCGACCAGAGCGCATCCAGCACGTCCTCCTTCCTCACGATCTCCCCTCCAACTCCCCAAAAGTCCGCACAACACTAGCTTACAGAGCCACAAGAAAGAATAACATCTATCCCAATTGGTTAACAAATGAATACAATTCTCGTTATCAGTAATTATAACCTAAACAAGCTGCGAGAGAAAGCACTCTCTCACCAATTACCATAATAAAGAAGCATTCTTACTTTTAACATAACAAAGAAGCCATTTTGATTAACATACGGAGTAACATAAAGAAGAAACCCCTTACAATATCTACATGCTCAAGCTTTTCAGTCCACTGCAATGATCACTTCAAAATCCAAGATCCTTTTCCATAGTGAATACTAAAGTCAATTATTCATTAAGTACCTCTGCTATTTCCTCCGGTTCCATACACACTTTCCCACTGTCACACTTGATAGGTCCTATTCTTTCATGTCTTATCCTCTTGCTCTTCATATACTTGTAGAATGTCTTGAGGTTTTCCTTAATCCTGCCCGCCAAGGCCTTCTCATGGCCCCTTCTGGCTCTCCTAATTTCCTTGTTAAACTCATTCCTGTTAGCCATATAATCTTCTAGATCTCTAACATTACCTAGCTCTCTGAACCTTCCGTAAGCTTTTCTTCTTGACTAGATTTACTACAGTCTTTGTATACCACGGTTCCTGTACCCTACAATTCTTGTCTCATTGAAATGTACATATGCAGAACTCCACACAAATATCCCCTGAACATTTGCCACATTTCTTCTGTACTTTTCCCTGAGAACATCTGTTTCCAATTTAAGCTTCCAAGTTTCTGCCTGATAACCTCATAATTCCCCTTACTCCAATTAAACACTTTTCTAGTTTGTCTCTTCCTATCTCTCTCCAATGCTATTGTAAAGGAGATAGAATTATAATCACTATCTCCAAAATGCTCTCCCACTGAGAAGTCTGACATCTGACCAGGTTCATTTCCCAATACCAAATTAAGTACAGCCTCTCCTCTTGTAGGCTTATCTACATATTGTGTCGAGAAGCCTTCCTGAACACACCTGACAAACTCCATCCCATCTAAACCCACCTCTTTTGCCTCCCTCCCTGTCCTTTCTGAAACATCTAAAACCTGGCACTTGAAGTAACCATTCCTGCCCCTGAGCCATCCAAGTCTCTGTAATGGCCACCACATCATAGCTCCAAGTACTGATCCACATTCCAAGATCATCCGCTTTGTTCACAATACTCCTTGCATTAAAATAGACAAATCTCAAACCGTCGGTCTGAGCACGTCCCTTCTCTAGCACCTGCCTATCCTCCCTCACACACTGTCTCCAAGCTTTCTCTATTTGTGAGCCAACCGCCTCTTCCCCAGTCTCTTCAGTTCGGTTCCCACCCCCCCAACTATTCTAGTTTAAACTCTCCCCAGTAGCCTTAGCAAACTTCCACGCCAGGATATTGGTCCCCCTGGGATTCAAGAGCAACCTGTCCTTTTTGTACAGGTCACATCTGCCCCAAAAGAGGTCTCAATGATCCAGAAATCTGGATCCCTGCCCCCGGCCACACATTTATCCTTATTCTATTCTATTCTATTCCTACATTCACTGTCACGTGGCACAGGCAGTAATCCCGAGATTACTACCTTTGTGGTCCTGCTTCTCAACTTCCTTCCTAACTGTCTGTAGTCTGTTTTCAGGACCTCTTCCCTTTTCCTACCTATGTCATTGGTACCATTATGTACCACGACCTGTGGCTGTTCTCCCTCCCACTGCAGGATATCTTGGACACAATCTGAAACATCCCAGACCCTGGCACATGGGTCCACAGAATCACCTGTCTGGCCCCCTAACTATAGAGGCCCCCATCACTGCTGCCTTTCTCTTCCTTTCCCTACGCTTCTGGGCCACAAGGCCGGACTCTGTTGCTTCCCCCAGGTAGGTTGTTCCCCCACCTCCCCCAGCAGTACTCAGACAGGAGTACTGATTGTTCAGGGAGATAGCCACAGGGGTACTCTCTAGTACCTTCCCCTTTCCCCTCCTGACTGTGACCCACTTGTCTGTCTCCCCAGGCCCCAGTGTGACCACCTGCCTATAACTCCTTTCTATCACCTCCTCGCTCTCCCTGACTAGACGAAGGTCATCGAGCTGCAACTCCAGTTTGACAGACCGGATGCAGATATGGCCGTCCGTGGGGCTGGGAGACCCCGGAACTTCTGACACCGAGCACAGAACACTGGCCTCACACACGTACTTACTTTCCGCAACTAACACAGGTAAGATGTCACCCATTTCACAGAGAATGGGGCAACGAACACTCCCCACCATCAAGAAGAAGAAGAGAGAGAGGGTAATCACTCTACTACAGAGAACTCCTTCCATACATCTGCTACAGTGAATTCCTGATGTTCCTTCTCTCGCGATGCCTCAGTCGGCAACACCGGCCTAGAATAGGTTGTCCCTGGAGGCACCATCTTCCAAGCCATGCCTGGAGAATGTTGGAAAAGGATCAGCTGGTCAGCTCCAGGAGCAGGAACTCACCAACATTTAAAAACTGCAGTTTGAATGCTTTTGCAGACACACCCCAGCAGCCTTGAAAAGGAAAAGACAGAAACAAAGACAGGAATTTAAGCTGTTTCCGCAGATGAGCTCAAAGAGGCAGATATCTTAACTCCGTCTCAGTGTACTATCCTATCTCTTGACACAGACAGGAAAAGGCCATTCAACCCATCAATTCCATTCTAGCACTGAATTAGAAGGCAGCTGTAGTTGCTTTTTTCTCAGTTGCTTTACAGCTAATTGAATTCTATTGATTTCAGCATAGTATTCTGTTGATTTCAGCATTAGTACTCGATTAATTTCAGCATTAGTATTCTGTTAATTTCTGCATTTTACTCTATTGATTGTAGCGTTAATATTCTATTGATTTCAGTGTTAGTACTCTATTGATTTCGACATTAGTACTCAATTTTTTTCAGTGTTGGTATGCTCCCATGTTCCCATCATAGAGAACCTTTGGCAAGAGAACTCTAGCTTCCCATTGCCCTTGTGTCTCCTGACTACTCCTGAATTCTGTTGCAATGTGGTGGTAAAGGAGTGAACTCAGCTCTAATTTATGATTTCACTTCTTCATCCCAGGAAACTGTTTCTCTTTATCCATCTTATTAAATCACTTTTCAGATATAACCCCTTGATCAAACCACCTCTAAAATGTTGTGCCCGAATGAATGTAATTTATGTTGGCTCTGCTTCATTAGATAACACCTCTGTACAATTCTATACTGTGCTACTTGCCATGGCTAAAATATCCTCCCTAGAGTTGCAAAGTGTTTTCCATAAATCAATATCAAAATAAGGATCAAGCAATATCAAAACAGATATCACAGAATATTCAAAGAAAGGGCAAATTCAGTCACCAGAAGAAAAGCAAAAATGTACGCGCAGAAAAACACAGAGAATAACAAGATATTAACGTTTAAGTGTGAAACAGTAGAAATATAGTACAACTGGACTCTTGGTACTAATAATTGGATTCATTATGCATAAATAGCCTGTTGACGTAAAAATATCATGTACCTTTTGCAAAATCAAGATGACGCAAGTTGTGTAATGTCTGACGGAATGACAGAAGGCTTGGCTTCAAACAGAAACTTGCTGAAGAATTCACTGGTGAATACTTTGAAAACTTACAGTATTTAGCTGTATCCAGAAGGATGTAAGGTTAAATAATGAGTTGGAGAAGGTTTGTTGGGGACTTGGATAATGTTCCTCTAGTTTTGGAGACCCAATGGCTTGTAGTAGTGTTTCAAGAGAAATTTTTTGAAAAACACAATACTTCAAAAAGCACTTACCGGTAGTCCTTTGATTGGCTTTAGCTGTGGTTGCTCTGATTGAAGAAGGCTTTGCTTTAAGATTTGAAAACTTTGGTATATCAAACAACACGATCTCTTGCCCATTAGTGCAGGCAAGTCACTTACGAATGTGGACAGTTTCACCTTGCTTCAGCTGAACTGTCTTCAACTTGCAGCCTTTGTGTAGTGAAGGTGTTGTGAATTCCATATAGGTACCAGTTTCAATGCATTTGGGTCAGCTATCTCACACCTCCAGCCCATGTCTGATCAGAAACCTGTGTATGAATTTTTCTGGGGAGAAATCTTACCAAATCAACAGGTTGCACCTTTAGCCATCTTCCCTTGGTATCCAGTGTTTGTACTTGAACTGTTGGTTGTGCATCTGATGCTTTTGCATGGAAGGCCCCTGATTAAGTTGCGTTTTTCTGAACCTTTTTCTTGCAAACCATCTGACAGCTGTCCACTTATTGCTTGTGTTGACAACATGTTCTTCCATCTGCAGTTCATGCCTGGTTATGTACATTGCCATCTTCCTAGTGAGTGCTGTTCACCTGCGTTATTCGGCTGTGCTCCCACCATCCCTGACAGCAGGTTCGGTGCTAGGCCTGGCCCTGCTGTTTTCCCTGATAACCGTCCCTTTAACCACCCCCTTCAAGCTAGCACTGCCTCATCGATCCCCAGCTGGAAGGTTGGTTTGTTCATTCAATTTACGCTCACCTCTCATCATGTTCTCCTCATGCTTTTGCTGCTCTGCCCCCATCGCTTGCATGCATGATCTCAGAATCCACTGCACGTTAACACCTTTCTTATGCCTGCCTATTTTAATAGGGGCGCTTTAATTGAGGGGCAGCCTGAAATTAATTGTAATTGGAAACTGGAATGCAGCCAATTCAATCATGATCTGTGGTGGAGGCAGCTAAAAATTCTGGGGCAGGGGGTCTCTGCGGAGGAGGATGGTCAGGGGTGAAGGGGGCAGCTTGAAGATGGAAGAAACAGACAAGAAGGAAAAAGTAGCAGAGTAAAGATACTAGTGATCCCAGATTCCAGAAGAGATGAAATTTTCTGGGAATGAATATGTTTTCTCTCAGTACTAGCCAGGAAACAGCTTACTATGTTGCCAAGTTTGTATCCCCTGCCCTACATTTCGACCATCCAGACCAGTTTCTGCTGGTCAAGCAAGATACAACCACCTACCCCTTACCCATAAAAGCAATAACTGCAGGAAAGTATGAACAAGTGAGACAGCATCCACAGAGAGAGAAACAGAGTTAACATTTCAATGCAGTAAAGCATGAACTTCATTTCTCTCTCAATAATGCTGAGTATCTCCCATATCATCATCTTTTACTTCAGATTTCTGGAGTTCTTTGTTTCTTTTGACCATGTTCATTTAAAGATAAATGCCTGGTATTTGGTAAGCCACTCTTGCTCCATATTGCCCTGGGACGGAGGGTGATAGCCCTCCCCAGTCAGTGTACAAGTGCTGTCAGCACTTGCAGGGCGAAGAAACAACAGGTATAGGAGAGCAAGGGTTGTGTATCAGGAGGAAATGATTGCCGAAACCCAGGTGAACTGAGGTGGCTGAAAGCAGTTGACTGGGCAGTCTGTGAATAGGTGAGCAGGGGGAGAGGGTAGGCTTGAGAAGTTGCTCCAGGTGCCAAGTGTAAGCATTATTGGAGCAATTTCTGGTAACTCACCGTTAAGCAAACCCAGAATTTCTTTATTACTTACATAGCTGCCTTGCTACGATATCTCAATCAAATTAAATTCTCCTCCTCCCTGTGGCGGTGAATTTCTAGTCCCCATGTTCACTTCTGTATTCACTGTGCGTTTGCCTCAACTTTCCAGGACTGGTCAAAGCCCGGGCCGTACGACCAGCCGGTAGTGAACACTTTACAGAAACGCAAGGAGGCAGTCGAGCGGTACCGCGAAGCAGAAGCGGTCTCGGCTGCTGTGGTCTATCCAGGAATCAGCATCGAGGAGGGACAGAGGCCTCGTGTGACTGCAGCATCACTGGCTGCTAAGGTACTGTACATGACAGTACTGAATATCACAGATTTAGATCTAGTCTATCACAGTACAGTGGGCAGTATTTCACAGTATAATGTACAGAATATTACAATGTAAAGTGCTAGTATTACGGTACAAGGTGCAGTGTTTCTTTAAAGTTCAGTATATCACAGTACAAAGTGTGGTGTGTTAAAATGCAAAGTGTAGTATATTCTGATACAAGGAGCAGTGTGTCACAGTACAACCTACAGCACACTCTATCACAATATCAGGTACAGAATAAGGTAGAGTATTTACAATATAAAGTCCAGTATATCACAGTGTCATGAATGTCAAGGTGTAGTATGTAATGGTACACAGTGCTATAAATCACAGTACAGGGTATAATTCATTACAATGTAAGGTACAGTATATTATAGTTCAGGGTGTAGTGTATACAGTAGCACTATATCACAGTACAGAGTAGAGTTTGTTATGTTTCAGGTTACGAGCGCAGTATATTAAAATGCAGGGTGCATTATATAACCATACTATCACTATTTGTAAGGCTGAATTTGGAGTGTTGTGTACAGTTCTGGTCACCGAATTATAGGAAAGATATCAACAAAATAGAGAGAGTACAGAGAAGATTTACTAGAATGTTACCAGGGTTTCAGCACCTAAGTTACAGGGAAAGGTTGAACAAGTTAGGTCTTTATTCTTTGGAGCGTAGAAGGTTGAGGGGGGACTTGATAGAGGTATTTAAAATAATGAGGGGGATAGATCGTGTTGACGTGGATAGGCTTTTTCCATAGGAGAGAGGAGAGATTCAAACAAGAGGACATGATTTGAGAGTTAGGGGGCAAAAGTTTAAGGGTAACACGAGGGGGAATTTCTTTACTCAGAGATTGGTAGCTGTGTGGAACGAGCTTCCAGTAGAATGGTAGAGGCAGGTTCGGTATTGTCATTTAAAAAAAATTGGATAGGTATATGAACAGGAAAGGAATGGCGGGTTATGGGCTGAGTGCGGGCCAGTGGGACTAGGTGAGGGTAAGCATCAGCACGGACTAGAAGGGCCGAGATGGCCTGTTTCCATGCTGTAATTGTTATATGGTTATATTTGATGTAGGACATAATCTGTAAATTGAAGTGTCATTTTATACACATACCCACCAAGTTACATTGCAGTCCAAGACGTCAGGAGCATGCTTTCAGGATAAGCTGTTTCCAGCATTAGCCCGTGTTGCGGACACGTCTGCTGTGTGTAATTAAGCCCCGCAAGTTCCTTGATACAGAAGTAAACCAATCAGCCTCTCAGTTTGTTTGTTTAAATCAAAGACTACGTACCTTCCAAGTGGCTGATACCCTGAGACAGGCTGTATTTGGAGCAGCCTCACCAGATCTCAGAATCCATTACCGATTCCCACAGAAAGCCCAGTTCAAGTTGCTTTACATTCATGCTTCCTTTATAGGCTGCTCACCGGAGCCAGAGTGAAAATCCCTGGTGGAGCAGTCCCACGTGCACTCGTAACGTCTGCTGATAAATTGTTTTATTCATGAGACTGGTGTTTAATTAAGTTGGATTCTTGGTTGTCCCCCAAGTGTGTCTAAGGACAAGAAGAGCACTGCAGTCCAGATCCAATCCACCCTTGTCATTCTGATCCAGTTAAAAGAGACAGGATGGCCCTTTAAAGGTGCTGAGGAGCGTTCAGGAGCGAGTTATCAGCTAGTTGAGCGGTGTCGCAGCAACAACCTTGCATTCACATCAGTAAGACCAAAGAATGAATTGATTGTGGACTTCAGAAAGGGCAAGATGAGGAAACACACCAGTTCTCATGGAGGGATCAGAATCAGGTTTAATATGTTGTGAAATTTGTTAATTTTACAGTAGCAGTAGAGGAAAAAATCTGAATCACAGTAACTATATAGAGTCAATTAAATAGATTAAGATAAGTGGTGCAAAAAAGCAGAAATAGAGTAGTGAGGTGTGTTCATGGGTTGACTGTTCATTTAGGAATTGGTTGGCAGTTTTTATTATTAAGTACTGCAGTGTACCGCTGCCGCATCACATCAAGTTTCACTGTAAGTGCCAGTGATGCTAATCCTGATTCAGATTCTGATACTATGCTGGTGTCTCAGAGCCGATGTTACAAGAGGGGAGGAATCCAGCAGGAACAATCCTTTCAAAGCTAGTTGCATAAATGGGCAGAGGGAATAAGGTAGTCACTGCTAACTGTTTGTTGTGCCTCCTCCCTTGAGTAGCATGGGGAGGAGATCTCTACGGCAGCCAGTGACCTGGCCATGGTGCTGACTCGTGGCCTGAGCTTGGAGCACCAGAAGAGCAGCCGTGACTCTCTGCAGTACTCCAGCGGTTACAGCACCCAGACCACAACGCCTTCCTGCTCCGAAGACACCATCCCTTCTCAAGGTACTTCTGTCAGGAGATCTGTTTGTGCTCCCTTTCCTGGTGTTGGCCCTTCTGCGCAAGTGTCACACTACGTGTCCTGCTTGCTCACTCGCTGTGTGATGTAGCTCGGTGGTTACCGCTTTCTGCTTTTGGTTAAGGGATCAGCGTCTGAGCTGGTCATACATGAATTGGAGTCTCACTTCTGTTGACAACATTGAAGATATAATGATCTTGCCAACACTCCAACTTCAGTAACCACGCTAGAGATATTGGAACTTTATCAGCCCCCTATATTCAGTGATTCACTGTCGCTCACATAAATACACAAATGTACTGTTAAACCAGCAAACATAACTTTCAGTGACTACGTTACTGCATTTTTTTTCTAGAGTGTATTTTGTTGCATAAGTGAACAGAGTTACTGCCCTAATGACTGGCCACACAGAGCGAAGGGCAGCACAGCACAGGAACAGGCCCTTCAGGCAATGATGCTTGTGTCACAAATTAAACAAAATCTTTAAACTTTCCTCCTCTCACTTTAAATGCGTGTTCTCTAGTGTTTGACATTTCTACCCTGGGAAAAAGATTCTGTATACCTCTCAGAGTTTTATAAACTTCTGTCGCATTGCCCCTCAGCCTTTGAAACTCAAGAGAAAACAGCCCAAGTCGTCCAATTTCTCCTTATACCTCACACTCCCTAATCCAAGCATCATTCTGTTAAACCATTGTGCACCCTTTCTAAACCCTCCACATCCTTCCTGTAACAAGGTGACCAGAATTGCACACAATGCACATATATCCTAAGCAAAACTGCAGTGTGACTCCTTGACACAGTTACTCAATGCCCTGACCAGTGTAGGCAAGCATGCCACATGCCTTCTTTACCACCTTGTCTACTTGCATGGCCACTTTTAAGGAGCAGTGGACTCGGCCCATTGTGCCCATGCTGACATTTTACTGATCTACACTGATCACATTTTGCATTAGAACATATCCTGCTATACGCCTCTGCTCGCTCCTCGTCCTTCCCTTACCCCCATGGTCCACTCTCCTATCAGATTCCTTCTTCTCAGCCATCTACCTCTTCCATCTATCACCTTCCAGCTCTCATTTCAGCTCCCCTCCCCCAGCCACCTTCTTATTCTGACTTGTTTCCGCTTCCTTTCCAGTCGTCTGAGAAGCAGGCCACTCATTCCCCTCCATAGATGCTGCCAGACCTGCTGAGCTCCTCCAGCACTTTGTGTGCGTTGATCTAAATGTCTCTTAGTAATAGTATCTGATTTCACAAGCTCCCCTGGCAACATGTTCCAGATATCAGCCATTCTGTATAAAATAAACTTATTCCTCAGATCCCCTCATCTTAAACCCGTGCCCTCTTATTGGAAATCAAGTTCTCAGGTTCAGTGAGTGGGGCAGAAGAGACTTGCTACCAGTAAGTAGGTCAAGTATTAACTTTCAATAACCCTTCAAGCTAATCTCAGTTTAGCTTGAAGGGTTTCGCACCCAAAGTGGCAGGACAAAACAGACACTAAGCATACTGCTTACCGTTTCCGTGCATCCTCAACTACATGGTCCACAGGAACCCCGAAGTTGACAAGAGGCCGCTAGATTAAAACTCTACCAGTACCGTGAAGTCATTAGCTAACAGAAGCTAGCGGGAGTGGTTGCAATGCTCCTTACACAGACCAATCTCTGCCTTCCAGAGGGAGTGACTTTCAGTGAGCTAGTACATTTGATCTTACTCCAACATCCACGCCTTGAAAGTCACAACACTGTGACACTCAGGGTAGTATCACCTCCACGGACTACACACAAAAAATAACTTAGCCCATCAGTTACTACCCAGTTTGTTACAGTGGTCCACCAGCCTCCCAACAACTCAAAACCCACGACTTATCCCCCCAGGGTGTGGCAGTTATGGAGCTGGCCCCCTACTTTCCTGATCTTATTTACAGACTACTATCATATGATCAGCCACGTGAGTAATGTACCCAAACTCACTCCTGATCAATCACAGCACACTCCACAAGCAGTCCACGGGGCAGCTTGGTCTTACTGCATCCACAATCTTTCTGACTCGGCAATATGCCTCTACCCTGTGGGCAGGGTGTTCAGACAGGTTATAAAGGCAATGTATATATGGTATCATTACCCCTGAGAGCAATGCCCATACCATCCCACAAGAGGCCACAGGTAGGCCCGGATATCATATGTCCAGAATGTACTGTTTAGTGTCCAGAGTTGTGCCCACCTTTGCGGCACCATTTGGCATCGCCACAGTCATCCCAGGACGTGCTCCTGCTCAGACTCGCTGTGCCCCACTGATTGTTTGGACCTGTGCTCATCGTACTGCGTGCTCCAGCACCTCTTCTCCCTCCCTGCTGATGAGAGGGATTACTATCTGGGTCAGGATCTTGGAATTAGACAAATCATAAGTAGGGAAGTAAAACATTTACTCCAACGGCAGGTTACGAGACTTGCGTTCCTTAAGGCCATTCCCATATGACGAGGCAAGGTTGACTGGAATGGACTTCCACCAAAACCTGAGAAGCTGAACAAGTTCCTCCTACAGTCCCGTTCCTCTTCGTTGAAGGGGATCAGTATCAGTGTAAATGAAGCCCTCATGTTGACCCAACGGTCCAAAGCATGGGTGTCAATCTGCAGACTCGTATGCCATCTGTAGGGATGATTTGTAGGATATCACATTGACCACATCATCGCCATTGCCATCAGCTTTCACCACTTTTTCCTTGTGTAGTGTCAGGATACACAAACTCATTCCCTCCTAGTTAGTCACTGGGTATTTAGACAGACCCCCCCTCCCAGTAACACCACCCATCACGTACTCCCAGGTCCACAAACCACAATCTCCCTGTGACCCAGTGGGTGTTCCCCAGTTCCTCCTCCAGCTCCAGCTCTTCCTCCAAGGAGGGTTCAACACTGCCAAGTGCCAAACCACCAGCCAGGAGTTCAGATTGTTCGCAGTCTGCTGTAGAATACTCACCATCCCTGAAAGGTGCAGGTGGGAGTCAGCAACTTCATCTGCTCAATCAGCCCTGCCACTGGTGGGCAGTAGGAAATGTGCAGCACCCACAGAATGCCGGATTCATCTCCCTCCAAAACAAATTTAATCCATGCTCTCAAACAAGAGAAAGTCCGTAGACACACACAGGCACAGGCGTAGACACAGACACAGAGTCACACGCAGATACACATGGACACAGACATAGTCACACACAGATACACATAGACACAGACACAGAGTCACACACAGATACACATGGACACAGACACAGAGTCACACGCAGATACACATAGACACAGACACACACAGTCACACGCAGATACACATGGACACAGAAACATGCACACGCAGATACACATAGACACAGACATATGCACATGCAGATAGACATGGACACAGACACATGCACACGCAGATACACAGACACAGACACATGCACACGCAGATACACATAGACACAGACACATGCACACGCAGATACACATGGACACAGACACACAGAGTCACATGCAGATACACATAGACACATACACACAGAGTCACGCAGATACACATGGACACAGACACATGCACACGCAGATACACATAGACACAGACACACATAGTCACGCAGATACACATGGACACAGACACACACAGTCACACGCAGATACACAGACACAGACACATGCACACGCAGATACACATGGACACAGACACATGCACACGCAGATACACATAGACACAGACACACAGAGTCACGCAGATACACATGGACACAGACACATGCACACGCAGATACACATAGACACAGATACACATGGACACAGACACATGCACACGCAGATACACATAGTCACAGACACACACAGTCACACGCAGATACACATAGACACAGACACAGAGTCACACGCAGATACACATGGACACAGACACAGAGTCACACGCAGATACACATAGACACAGACACACACATGCACACGCAGATATACATAGACACAGACACACAGAGTCACACGCAGATACACGTAGACACAGACACACACATGCACACGCAGATACACATGGACACAGACACACAGAGTCACACGCAGATACACAGAGTCACACGCAGGTACACGTAGACACAGACACACACATGCACACGCAGATACACATAGACACAGACACACAGAGTCACGCAGATACACATGGACACAGACACATGCACACGCAGATACACATAGACACAGACACACACAGTCACACGCAGATACACATGGACACAGACACATGCACACGCAGATACACATTATCACAGACACACACAGTCACACGCAGATACACATAGACACAGATACACAGAGTCACACGCAGATACACATAGACACAGACACACACAGTCACACGCAGATACACAGACACACAGAGTCACACAGATACACATGGACACAGACACATGCACACGCAGATACACATAGTCACAGACACACACAGTCACACGCAGATACACATAGACAGACACACAGAGTCACACGCAGATACACATAGACACAGACACACATAGTCACGCAGATACACATGGACACAGACACACAGAGTCACACGCAGATACACATAGACACAGACACACATAGTCACGCAGATACACATGGACACAGACACACAGAGTCACACGCAGATACACATAGGCACAGACACACAGAGTCACACGCAGATACACATGGACACAGACACACAGAGTCACGCAGATACACATGGACACAGACACATGCACACGCAGATACACATAGACACAGACACACATAGTCACGCAGATACACATGGACACAGACACACAGAGTCACACGCAGATACACATAGACACAGACACACATAGTCACGCAGATACACATGGACACAGACACACAGAGTCACACGCAGATACACATAGGCACAGACACACAGAGTCACACGCAGATACACATGGACACAGACACACAGAGTCACGCAGATACACATGGACACAGACACATGCACACGCAGATACACATAGACACAGACACAGAGTCACGCAGATACACATGGACACAGACACATGCACACGCAGATACACATGGACACAGACACACACAGTCACACGCAGATACACATAGACACAGACACACAGAGTCACACGCAGGTACACATAGGCACAGACACATGCACACGCAGATACACATAGGCACAGACACAGAGTCACGCAGATACACATGGACACAGACACAGAGTCACACGCAGATACACATGGACACAGACACAGAGTCACGCAGATACACATGGACACAGACACAGAGTCACACGCAGATACACATAGGCACAGACACACAGAGTCACACGCAGATACACACAGACACAGAGTCACGCAGATACACATAGACACAGACACATGCACACGCAGATACACATAGGCACAGACACAGAGTCACGCAGATACACATGGACACAGACACAGAGTCACACGCAGATACACATGGACACAGACACAGAGTCACGCAGATACACATAGACACAGACACATGCACACGCAGATACACATAGACACAGACACACAGAGTCACACGCAGATACGCACAGACACAGACACATGCACACGCAGATACACATGGACACAGACACACAGAGTCACACGCAGATACACATAGACACAGACACGTGCACACGCAGATACACATGGACACACACACAGAGTCACACGCAGATACATATGGACACACACACAGAGTCACACGCAGATACACATAGACACAGACACATGCACACGCTTAGACACAGAGTCACACGCAGATACACATACACAGACACATCCACACGCTTAGACACAGATGCATGCACTTGCACACACATGCATAGACACAGACACACATAGACACAGACATGACACTCTGTCACCAAAGTGCCACATCTCATGCAACATTTGGAATATGGCGGGGGGAGGGTGTAGGGCGAAAGACCACACCCCATGGGAGTGGGGCAGAAGGGGCCACTCATCACCGCACCTCTGCTGTTGCTAAAGGTCCATGAGTGCCCTTAGCAGAGCCTCTAGTGAGGGATGTAGGGAACCCTGAGTGGAATGTGAGGAATCCTGCATATAACCATATAACAATCACAGCACGGAAACAGGCCATTCCGGCCCTCCTAGTCCGTGCCGAACACTTAATCTCACCTAGTCCCACCTACCCGCACTCAGCCCATAACCCTCCACTCCTTTCCTGTCCATATACCTATCCAATTTTACCTTAAATGACACAACTGAACTGGCCTCTACTACTTCTACTGGAAGCTCATTCCACACAGCTATCACTCTCTGAGTAAAGAAATACCCCCTCGTGTTTCCCTTAAACTTTTGCCCCCTAACTCTCAAATCATGTCCTCTCGTTTGAATCTCCCCTACTCTCAATGGAAACAGCCTATTCACGTCAACTCTATCTATCCCTCTCAAAATTTTAAATACCTCGATCAAATCCCCCCTCAACCTTCTACGCTCCAATGAATAGAGACCTAACTTGTTCAACCTTTCTCTGTAACTTAAGTGCTGAAACCCAGGTAACATCCTAGTAAATCATCTCTGCACTCTCTAATTTATTGATATCTTTCCTATAATTCGGTGACCAGAACTGTACACAATATTCCAAATTTGGCCTTACCAATGCCTTGTACAATTTTAACAATTTTAGGAGAGAAGGAGCTCTTATCTGGGGAGGGCTTGGAGAATGAGCCTTCTCCTTTAACAGCCTCCTTGCCTCTCTCCCCTGACAGTGCTCCCAGCATCCCCCCCCCCCCCTCCACACGGCATATAGGTGGGAGTGGGAACCCCATGTACTTGCTCCCTCAGGACCCCAGCTCTCAGCAACACAAAAACAGTTCCTTATGGGTCACGCGAGGCCCTCCATCCCCACATTGCATGTCTAATTTGCCCCACCTGAATACGGGGACGTTTCCCTGCATACTCTAATCCCTTCAATAATCTGATGGCAGTGTTTATGGTACTTCTATCGCTGGTTCCAATAAGGGCAACACCATTCCCTTTACATGGAGAGCTGCTGCCTTAACTAAATATCCCTCCATGGTTGAGGTTAACCTACGACCCTGTGGTGGGTTCTGCTGTCATGATAGATTCCTGTGGCCAGAGCTGTCTGATGGAGGGTTCTGCTACCTCCTTCAACTGTGCTGCACTCCTCCCGCGGCTGCAAGTCCCACTCAAAGTGTGAGGGATACCTCACCTTGACTATTACTCTGCCCCATAGTGATTCTCTGGGGACAGAATAACCTCACTACCAGTAAGCGGGTTAACTATTTACTTACATGACACTACCCTTTCAGTAAACACTTCAAATACCTATCTAAACTGAGCGCTCAAAGTGGCGGGACAAAACAGACGCCAAGCAGACAGACAGTGGCAAATACTTATCCAAAGTGTGTGCCCTTACTACAGCACACCCCTACCGTTCACTGTTTCCACAGCACTCCCGACTATCTGATCTGCGGTGATCCAGAAACTGCAAAGAGACGGCATGGTTTCTGCACACTGGGTTTAAACTCTGCTAGTGCTGTGATGTCGTTAGCTAGTGGGAGGACTGCACCACTCCAATCCCCACCTCCCACGAGGCTTTGACCTACAGATAAGTTTGACACTGCAACACCTCTTGTTTTTGATACCTCTCCTGGGGGGGGGGGGGGGAGGCCAGTATTCTAAATCTTTAGCTATCTGTGCCTCTCATAAGCTGATATGCTTCTAATCAAGTCATCCTCCAGCGCCGTTGCTATAGGGCAGACCAGCCCAGCTTGTCTGTTGTCTCCCCATGACTGAGATCCACCCATCAAGGCACCGTCCTCTCTACGCTCTCTCCAGTGCAACCACACCCTTTCTGTAGCTTGGAGAAAACAATACTTGATGTGCAGCCGACTCAGTGTTTTGTGAAATTGCAATCTAAGGCCCAAGGAACAGAATTAGACCATTTGGCCCATCGAATCTGCTCTGCCATTCCACCCTGGCTAATTGATTTATTTTTATTTAGAGTTACAGTGCAAAACAGGCCCTTCCATTCCAACGACCCCCAGCATCCAATCTATTTTACGTTAGCCCAATTACTGAACAGCTTACAATGACCAATTATGTTACTAACTGGTACATCTTTGCACTGTGGGAGGAGTCCAAAGTACCCGGAGAAAACCCCGGTGGTTCACCAGGAGAACATTCAATTTCCTTACAAATGACACTGCAATTAAACTCTGAGTTCTGGAACACTCTCGGTGTGCTAACCACTACACTACCGAAATATCCCTCTCAACCTGTATTTCCTGTCTTCTCCCTGTAACATCTGATGCCCTGACTAATCAAGAACCTATCAACCTCTGCTTTAAGTATACCTAGTGCCTTGGTCTCCACAGCCATCTATGGCAATGAATTTCACAGATTCACCACTTGGCTAAAGAAATCCCTCCTTGTCTCTTTACCAGAGGGATATTCTGAGACTGTACTCTCTGTTGCTAGGAAATATCATCGCCACATAACAATACATCCCAACTCCTATATTCTGTGCCCCAGCGTATGAAGGCAAGCATGCCAGATGCCTCCTTTTGTACCCGATCTACCTGTGATCCCACTTTCACTGCCTTTCTCAACAATTAGCTGGGCAAGTGTGTGTTAATTCACTCAGCTGTTCTGCCTCGATCAGTGCTCATGGTGCAGTGTTGTTGATTCAGCCCTTTAGGGAGCGACAGCGTGACGTGGCTGTGGTAGAACTACTGCCTCACAGCAGCAGTATGGATCCAGGTTCAGTCCTGACCTGGGGTTTCGTCTCTGTGCCAAGTCTGCACACTCCTCTTGTCACCATAATAGCCCCCCCACCCCCCCCGTAGGTGCTCCTGATCCCTCCCACACTCCAAAGATGGAAGATTTAATTGACTGTAGTAGTGGTGTAAGTGAGTGATTGATGGTCAGTACGGACTTGGTGGGCTGAACAGCTTGTTTCTGTTCTGTATCTCCCATTTGCAGCAAAGAGTGGTGTGTCTCTCTGGTCCCTGTTCAATCCTTTACATTCCCACGAAAGCTTATGCCTGAAGTATTTTCTCCAACCCCACTGACAGTGATGGAGCCACTGATCATGCCCTTTGCCTCCTTCCCCCCCACCCCCCACCCCACTACAGTTTCAGATTACGACTGCTACTCCGTCAATGGCGACGTGGAGACAGATCACCAGAGTGAGTTCGACAGGTCATCGACCATCCCACGGAACAGTGATATCGCGCAGAGCTACCGCAGGATGTTCCAAGCTAAACGGCCCGCCTCAACAGCCGGGCTGCCCTCAGGGATCGTGTCGGGGCCCTCAGGGGTCACCCCCGGGGTGGCCACGATCAGACGCACCCCCTCCACCAAGCCCTCTGTGCGGCGTGCCCTCTCCAGCGCCGGCCCTATTCCCATCCGCCCACCGATTGTGCCGGTGAAGACGCCCACTGTGCCGGACGGCCAGCTCCCCGCCAGAGTGGGCAGTGATGAGAGTGTATTTCTCATCGACGACGCCTCGCCCGGCACCCTCGAGCACGTCAAGGCCTCGCCCAAGCGGCTGAGCCTGCCCAACGCAGCCTGGAGTGGGGCCGCGGCGGAGATCTCCGTCTACCCGGGAGGCCACATGTCGAGCGAGGAGCAACAGCAGCTGGCTGCCAACCGCCACAGCCTGGTGGAGAAGATCGGCGAGCTGGTGGCCAGTGCCCAGGCTCTGGGTGAAGGACAGTTCCCCTTCCCCTCGGTGCCCCCCGCCTCTGACGACAGCTTGAGCCTCCCGTTGCCCCCTGTCTCCCCCAGCGAGGCCCCTGAAGACATGCTGACTGCCATCCGCCGGGGCGTCAGGCTCAGGAGGACCGTCACCAACGACAGGTCCGCGCCCAGGATTTTGTGACGGCGGAACCTGGGGCTCCAGGACTGGTTGGTACTGGCAGGCAAGGAGATCGAGCTGGGCCGCAACGTCTCCTAAAATGAACCCTGTGTGATACGATGAGAAGATCGAACCAAAAGACCCTGAACTCTTACTTAACAAATCTGGTTTCCAATACAGTGCCATGAACTACCTTAAACCAAGCAAGAACAACCTTCTGGTGTGGCGGAACAGAATATTTTAAATTAAGATGTGGCAGGTTTTAAATGCGTGTATTATGTTCGTTAAAAGAGGAATTTAACATTTTGTTCTTTAAGATATTCTATCAGCCGTTTACTGACTCACTGTGTGACTCTTTTTTAGCTTTTGCCGTATTTGACGCAATGCAGAAATGTTCTCTAATGTGCTCCGTGTAGCTTCAAACACTGTGGTGATTTGCAGTCATCCTCAATGTGCGTCAGTCCTCAATGTGCAGCCCCGGAGTCGCGGAGGAATGAGAGAGGGCGGGGTGGGATTGGGCGGGGGAAGGATGTCCAATGGGAGAAATAGTCTGCTGGTTCAGAGGAAGAGGTGCAGGTTGCAAATTCCTTTGGTGCATCGCGCTTCCCTTGCATTCGTTCATGTTGTTGGGGCTGCTTCAAGATCATTTTTGAACATTAGACTGCTCCCCATCCTAACCAACTTGAAGCTGGAAGTTCTCTGTCTTCTTGTGAGTCCCAGTATTCTTCACATTTGCAATTGGATTTTTCTGCAAGCGATTGTCCAAGCAGCTGACCTTAGCAATCAAAAATCAAACCTTTGCAGCCCTGCTGAATGGTGCAAATGGATTTTGGTCTCTTCTATGGTAGACTTATTTTGACACTTGTAGTACTAATATAGTGATTTTCAATTGAAAAGGCACCCCCGACCGATAGACGGGTAAGTCTGAATTAGGAGGTGAACCTGACAGTTCAGTCACTCTCTGTTACCCTTTTAGCAGTCCTACCTGTTGGATATTTATTTGTAATAGACTCTCTTTTCACCTTTGGGGAAGCAAGTGGAGTGATATCTTGGGGGTTGCATCTACCATAGCCTTTCGTTGATGTAGATTTGGCCATTTCCCCGAGTGGATCTCCAGAGATGAGCTAGAGATTTGATGCACAATTATCCTTACTGGGGAGTGTTGGTGGGGAACAGCATCCATTGAACATCTAACACAGCTTTATTTGCCAATGTAGTTACCCAGAAACCTGCCAAAATTTCTCAAAATGATTGCAGGCCTGTCTGAGGGTAACTTCCTTTTAGATTGTGCACTGTGTTTTTTTTGTCTTGAGGCAATGGGTGAAAAAGAAAAAAACTCCTCATTAAAACCAGCCTTTCAGGTTGCTGTTGATGTGGAGAACAAAGCAGTCCAGCCAGTAAGGTTTATTATTGTGTGTGACTCACCTCCTGCATGAAAGGTGCAATTTCTCCCACAAAAGTGTACCCTCTGCTGCTTGTTCCAGAGCCAAAAGTGACTACTAATTATACAGCAAAAAACAAGTCCCAGGATGATTTCATAGAGTTGTACAGTGCAGAACCGGCCCGTCACAACCATGGTGACCATTTCCCCCGTACTAGTGTACCAGTTTAAGGACTGTATCCTTTTACACTTTGCCTATTTAAGTGTCTGTCTAAGTACTTGATTGTATCTGATTCTATCGCCTCCCCGGTAGCACGTTCCAGATATCAACTCAGTGTATCAAATGATCCCTTTTAAAATTCCTACCTCCCACCTTAAATCCAGGCACTCTTGTTTTTGATACTCCTATCATGGGAAAAAAGACTTTGACTATCTCTGCCTCTCATAACCTTACCTACATCAACCAGGTAATCCCTCCACCTCCTTCACGGAAAGCAAGCCTAGACTATTCAATCTCTCTCCCATGAGTGAACTCCTGCAATCCAAGCACCATCTTGGGGAATCTCCTCTCTACTTTTTTTTTAGCATTATCACAGCTTTTCTATGGTGTGGTAGCACAATATTCTGAATGCAGCATTACTAGTGTTTTGTGAAGGTGCTACATAACATGTCAACTCTTCTGTGTCCCAGCCCAGGGAGGCAAGCATGTATTTGCCACCTTCACCACTGTATCCAGGGTGTATACACCTGATTTAGCAAGCAAAGCAGAAATACTCCTGCCAAGTCACATTCAGAGCTTTTAAGGGGGAAGATGAAATCTTTAGCCAAAAAGATAGGTTTTAAGGAGCATCTTAAAGTGCAAATAGTGGTAGAGTTGTTTAGAATAGGAATTCCAGAGTTTAAGTTCTTGACAAGCAGAGGTAGAACAATTAAATGTGGGCATGCTGGAAAGCAGAGCTGGTGATGTGTGGATAAGGAGCATAGAGGGATCTTGGAAGGTATGGGAACAGGAATGTGAGAAATCAAGGCATTACTTAACCAAAGTCCAGAGAAGGTCATCATCTAAGGGGTGAAAGAAACTTGGTGCAAGTTCGGTCACTGGGAGATTTGTATTGGTTCCTGTGTGTGGAACGGAGATCAGTTAGAATAGGGAGGGTCGCCTCCGAAGTGCGTCATGACATATCCAACTGAATCCTCCTGGAGGAGAAGGTTTTCGCTGTAGTTGGACTGAGGTATGGTTGAAACAGATAATGTCAAGGATTTGGAAATGTTTGTTCATGGTGATGGTGTACTCTCACTCTCACTCTCCTTCGGAAGGGCAAAATCCTCAATCCCTTTCCACGGATCCGAGGTCCACATTCCCACTGCTATTGGAATCCTGTAACTGTCCCGTGACTCTCAGTTCCAGTACCCAGATCACCGAATGCAAGAGAGGAGAGTGGGTTAAAATATTACTGGGGTTAGGAGAAGGAAAGTGACCAGCTGCAGCTGACACTCCAAGGCAGTAACCAGCATGTACTGTGTTCGGTGTTATTGAAGTAAAGCTGGGAGTACACAGTCTGTCAAAGACTTGAAAGGTTAACTCTTTCTTTCTCTGCAGCTGCTGGCTGAACTGTGAAGTGTTTCCAGTATTTTTGTTTTCAGTTTAATTTTTACTTGCTGACTATTGAGAAACCCCTAGTTTCTCTTTGAGCAGTACAGTCTGGAGAGGTTATCCTGTGAGGGCATATGTTGCATTTCTTTCCTCTTGTTTGCGTGGTCAAGAATTTCCTGGATGTGCCCAGGAACTGCTGAAATTACCTATTTAATACTACAGAGTTGACTGGTGTATGGCACAGGGTCTATCAAAGGGCCCTCCACACCTGCTGTTTTATTGGGAGGCTTGAAATAGGACCAGCATTTATTCCATTTCCTCCAGTGTTTTGTGTGTGTTGCTTCAGATTTCCAGCATCTGTGGACTTTCTTGTGGTCAGTAACTCAAGGGTAAGGGATGATGATTTTGGTATGGTTGCCATGAGTAGCAGGAGCAAGTCCTTTTGTGAGGAAGGCGACCTGGAAATCTGTTACAGTGATACTAGCTGAAGCATAGTGGCTGGTATACGTCATGAGATTGTCAATGCTGTCTTGAATGATGGACTAAGGATCGGATTGGTGCATTGGCCTATTTTTTGTAATGTAGTGCTTTATATTTCCGAAGAGCACTAGTCTGGATTATGTCCTCAGATATCTGGGAAGGAATTGGACTAACATCTTGACTCAAAAGCTAGGGAACAACCTTTAAAGCCAAGGTTCACCTCAGTACTGGAACCCAAGAGCTGAAGAATGTTCTGGTTAATGCTGTTGTTGAACGGTGGGCAAACATCATTGTGATGTGCAGCACAGTTTTAGAGCAAAGCTTATACTCTAGATCACACTTAAATGATTGCTTAATTGCAATTTTAGTATTTATTAGCTAGATATTTGTGAAATAATGTGTGAGAAGTTGTATGATTCATTAGACATTATATAATCCTTTTATCGCTTGCAGGGAAAAGAGGTTTTTAACATTATATAGAAGTTTCCAGAAAATGAAAATTGTGATTTTTTTTTCATATTAGCTTTTTAGATTTTTTTTCTGAAAATCTCCAAATGAACATTTTGACACCTGCCTGAAAGGCGCTTGTCAGTTTATTTGTGCTAAATGCCAAGTTTGATTCACCCCGGCCAAGGCTGAAGCAACACAGAGGAGGAGGGGTGAGTGTACACCAGCAAGATGCCAGCTCCTGTCCTCGTGCTCACAGTCTAAAGGACACGCAATGCGCTGCGCATGCTGCAAACTGGAGTAACTGAGCAAACTGCTGCTGGAATTCAGCGGAAAAGCAGCATCTGTGGAGTCTTGACCCAAGACCGCCTGATCCAGTGAATTCCTTCAGTAGTTTGGGCTTTGCTGGTGTTGGCAGTGTTGTGCCACGCCAGCCAGAGTTGGACGCGTACAGCTGTTTCTGTGCCTGGGAGCATCTCATCCGGACAAGCACCCGGGACCATTACTTGGGCAGGGATGAACTTGGACGAACATGTTGATCTCTGGCTGACATTATCGCTACCATATACCCTCTCCTTAGCCTTCTGCCCCATGCTCACGATGGGATGAGCTGTAATGGCCCATTGCTTCACTGTGAACCACCCTAAGAAGAGTTTATAAATGTTTAGATGCAAGTACGTAAACTTACATTACTATCCATGTAAGTGACCAGTTCAGTCTTCAGCAACGATTGTTTAATTTTAATTCAGCAGGGTGAGAAAGTAATTAAATGGAATAGAAATGAACCTACCTGGAGGAAATGTTGATGCTGTGACTTTGGGTGACCTTTGTAACAAGGGTCATTGTGATGGTTCAGAGTCATGTGATGCTGGGCTCTGTATTAAACCTTGTCTCATGGCTTTCAATCTAATAAGCTCACTTTAAGCAATGTTTTATATTGTTACATTTGTGCAATAATTTAATAAATACATCAGGATGCAAATTCCTCATGACTTCTAGTATGAAGGATGTGCTGGAGTCAAAGTAGTTGTCCAGTTATTAAGGGTACTTCACCAATGGAATTTTATTTCATTTAGGTACATTTAGGTTTTCTGACATTTGAGCTCCCAAAGGTGGGCTGTGGAATTTGGATGGGCCGCCTCACTGGAGAGGCAAAGACTGGGAGGTAGGACTGTAGGGATGGGGTGAGGCACGGTGGGGGGGGGGAATGCTGGAATATAGGGAGAGGGCAGGGTTTGATATGCAGGGGTACAGAGAAGCCAGTGCTTGAGGGGAGGGATACAGGGAGAGGACAGTTTGGAATGGAGGCGGTACAGGGAGAGGACAGGTTTGGAATGGACGGAGTACAGGGAGAGGACAGGGTTTGGAATGGAGGGGGTCCAGGGAAAGGACAGGGTTTGTAGGAAGGGGATAGGGTTTGGAATCAATGGGGTACAGGGAGAGGACAGGGTTTGGAATGGAGGGGGTACAGGGAGAGGACAGGTTTGGAATGGACGGAGTACAGGGAGAGGACAGGGTTTGTAGGAAGGGGATAGGGTTTGGAATCAATGGGATACAGGGAGAGGACAGGGTTTGGATGGAAGGGGTACAGGGAGAGGACAGGTTTGGAATGTTGAGGAACAGGGAGAGGACAGGGTTTGGAATGGAGGGGGTACAGGGAGAGGACAGGTTTGGAATGGAGGGGGTCCAGGGAAAGGACAGGGTTTGTAGGAAGGGGATAGGGTTTGGAATCAATGGGATACAGGGAGAGGACAGGGTTTGGATGGAAGGGGTACAGGGAGAGGACAGGTTTGGAATGTTGAGGAACAGGGAGAGGACAAGGTTTGGATGGAGGGGGTACAGGGAGAGGACAGGGTTTGTAGGAAGGGGATAGGGTTTGGAATCAATGGGATACAAGGAGAGGACAGGGTTTGGATGGAGGGGGTACAGGGAGAGGACAGGTTTGGAATGTTGGGGAACAGGGAGAGGACAAGGTTTGGATGGAGGGGGTACAGGGAGAGAGATTTTGGATGGAGGGGTACAGGGAGAGGACAGGGTTGGGATGGAGGGGTAAGGATGAAGTCTGGTTAATGTAAGGGGAGAGAGCAGAGTTTGGAATCAATGCGAGGGAACTACCTCAGTTTGAATCTGCCCAAAGTTTGTTATGCAGGTGATACTCGCTTTTCGGGAGAGTCAGGAAATGGTCCTTTGGAGAAGGTGCCAAAGGTAATAATACTCACCCCCCATCACCGAGGCAGAGCGGACACATCATGTTTTACACAATGGTTCCTGTATAATTGTGTTCACCTGTAAAGCCCTTCTTTTAGCTATTTCCTTTTTCCTTCACATGAGGATCTGACTGTGAGTGAATTAAGGTGAGAGTGGGAGGGGTCAGGGTTGGAGATCGAGTTGGCAGTGTGGATGAGGCTGGAGTGCTGTGTGATGTATCAGTGGTTGAATGGAAAGAGCAGGCCTGGCAGGGAAAAGGAGAACAGCTGGTTATTATTGGATATGGGGAAAGCCCGGAGGAATTTCGTCATTTAATATGAAGTGTTTATGACCGTTAAACCGTGACTGTGTTGAGCTAAGCACTACAATTTGCGATGAAAGGAGCCTCAGAAAGGCAAGCATTGCTGTATGTTGCTGAGAGAGCCAACTTGTGTGTTGTTTTGTGAGATTTTGAGACTGTTGGCTGCACTGCAAATTGACTATTATCTTTTGGTCCATACTTTAAGTGACCAAGTAAGCCAGCATTTTTTTTTGTGTTGGATTGTGTTCTGTGTTTGCAAAGTAGTATGCCTAGGCCAGGAGCTGTTGCTTGGGCAGTTTCACTCCCTCCCAGCAGTTGGCAACATGGACCAGCTCTCTTTTGAGAGAGATTTCTTTAGTGAGGATGCAAAAACAAAGACAACCGTGGCACGGTGGAATCAGCCAGGTTAGAATCAGGGCGAGGAGTCGGGCTATCTGTTCACAACCAACAGGGTGATTGCCGCTCCTATGTTTGTCTTTCTCCTCACCTGGGGTTGCCTCACGGCCATGTCCACGTCTCCAATCCCTCTCGCCTTGATATCTCAATACTGTTCTACACTGGAGAGCTCAGGCTGGGCAGTTGCATAGATTAGAAGGATGTGGGCAGAACTCAGGCCCGAATGGGACTAGCTGAGGTCGCCATGTTTGAGAGGGGCCATAGGCTCTGCTTTTCCAAGCTCTAAATATCATCATTGCCGTGTTGTACAACATAGGTGATCATAGTCTATGAACATGATGTTCTTGGCAAATTCTACAGAAGTGGTTTGCCATTGTCTTCTCTGGGCGGTATTCTTACAAGACAGATGACCCCAGCCATTATCAATACTCTTCAGATCCTGTCTGCCTGGCATCTGTGGTCGTGTAACCAGGATTTGTGAAATGCACCCACTGCTCCCATGGTTTCGCATGACCCTATCGGGGTGGGGGGTGCTAAGCAAGTGCTACACTTTGCCCAGAGGTGACCTGCAGGCTAGCGGAGGGAAGGAACACCTTGGACCTCATTTGGTATCTCCACCCACCATCCCTCTTTGAATATCAGTTTGTTTAAAAGATGCTTCTGGATGAGTTCAATGGGCGCTGGCCGGGGTCGGGGATGTTCAGTGTTGTGCTCTGTTTTAACTGGCTGTTTCTAGTTATCTGAATTACATCCAACTTTCAGGATTTGGGGGGAGACAGGCTGAGGAGTTTGGAAGTGGGCAGTGGTTGGAGTTAGCCAACAAGGCAAGAGGAAAGAAATGTCAAATGTGTCTGTTTATTTAGTAAGTACATTTCAAGTAGACAGGGCAGGTGGTGGGAGCGTGGTGTAGTACAAAATTCTGGGGTGTGGGGATACTTCTGCTCGGGTACAAGTGGCCGAGCTTTGTTCTCTGACAGTGCCATAAACTTAGATGTGTCTGCTGTCACACAGAACGACCGCCGGCCAGGGAAAGCTAGTCTAAGGATTGGGAGCTTGTAAGAGCAGAGAGACACAGACACTGGCCAGTGCCTTAATGCGAAGGGGAGATCATTTAACAGCAAACACTGCCAGGTGGGTAGTAGGTGAGGCATGATCGGAGAACTGGCAGGTACCTTAGTGCTTCTGAGTGAGTAGGTGGAAGATCAGTTAACATCCTGGAGAAGAACAAAGGGTAAAATCAAACAACTGCCTGAAAATCTGACCACGAAAGCTCCCTCCCACTTTATGATGCTCCTTCAACTCGCTTCTCTGACATCTCCCGTGTGTGGCTTGGCCTCAGTGTTTGTCTTTGGTGCTAAAGGCATGCAAAATACCATCAAGAAATCATGGGTTGCTGGGGTGACTGATCTAACTGACAGAATGGCAGGCCATGGAGAAAAACTAATTTAAAATCCACAGGGGCCAGAGGTTTTGTGCACTGCCTCTTTCAGTTTCAGATTGCCACTTGCCAGAAGTATTTCTGGAGTCTAGAGGGTAGTGTTGTGGTCTGAAGAACCTCTGAAGATGTGTTGGAAAGGAATCACTCCGGCGATGGCAAAGGACTGAGAAAGCTTGCTGTGTAAACACAGGGCTCAGTTTGTCCGGCCGGCCAGCCGCTTCCGGCTGGGACACGGCGCAGAATTCGCCAGCCTCCACTCACATCGCACGTACCCAATTCCGCTACCGTGTACCCACCTCGCAGCACCAGTGCGAGGAGCGGGGCGGCGATTCTCCCAGCTGTTCACCTCCACCGTCACTGAAACCGTTTCAAAGAGCTTACAATCTCTATCATGACAGCGGCAGCTTACTTAATGTTCTTCCATTTCCACTCTCACAACCCCCCACTCACACACACGTACGCGTGCGTGCACACGCACGCACACACAACATCTTTTGTACAGACAAGATAAAACAAATAAATAAACTGAAATTATGTTACTGGTGCTGTTGGTAACCGTCATTTAATTTATTTCAGTACCCATCCTTCCCACCCCATTTTGTGATGTTATAACATGTAAATTTGTTTACTCTCACCGCCTGAAGCCTCAGCCGCACTGTGATGTTTCCAGTATTAATAAAGCTGTGCTGTACAAACCTGCCTGCCGGCCGGCCTACCTTCCTTCTCCCATCTGTTATGCCTGCACTGTACTGCTGCCACAGAATCACGTTACAATACACCTGATTGTGATTCTCACACAGCCTCTGTTGCCTGTCCAGTTTTCCCCATACCCATCCTTTCTGTTCGGAAGGGGAACAATGGAGCAGTTTTCCTGTGGTGTGTAATGATCCAGAGCGTAAGCTCTCAGTAAGTGTATGAACTCCTGAGCACATCGATCGAGAGGATCTCTACACCAGCAGACAATCAACCTGAGTTCCAGTCTGGGGCAGGTCCATCATCACCGTGGCTTAGTATTTCCTTCTGCACCGACCACACAGGCTCCAGTGGTTCAAAGGAAACTAGAACCATCACTGGCGCTGGCTCTTGGACACCAATACAGTGAGTTACATGGGAAACCCACTCACAAAAGGGTGGCACAGCTGGGATGGCTTGTTAGAACCGGAGATCAAGGTTCAATCCTGACCTCCAGTGGAGTTCACATGATCCCTGTGACTTACAGGAGCTTCCGCCAGGTGCTCTGGTCTCCTTCCCATGTCCCAAAGATGTGGCCACTCTATACTACCTTTAGTGTGCAGGAGAGGGGAGGAATCTAAATAGATAATTTATTGATCCCAAAGGAAATTATGGTGTCACGGTGACATTACAAGTGCACAGATATACAAATATTAGAAGAGAAGCAAAAAAGAATAACAAACTAAGTTACCTCAAACAATCTTAACTGGAGGGGGTCATCACTTCCCTTTATAGAGCCTAATGGCCAAGGGTAAGAATAAGCTCATTTTACGCTCTTTGGAGACACTCAATTGCCCTGGTCTATGACTAAAAGTGCTCTTCTGTTCAGGTAAGGTGGCATGCAGAGGGTGAGAAACATTGTGCAGAATTGCCAGGATTTTCCATAGGGTTCTTTGTTCTACCACAGCCTCCAGTGTGTCCAGTTTGACCCCTATAACAGAGCCAGCCTTTCTAATCAGTTTATTGAGCCTGTTGGCATCACCCGTGTTGATGCCATTTCCCCAGTACACCACCAGATAGAAGATTGTACTGACGACAACAGATTGGCAGAACATGTGAAGGAGAGGCCTACATATTCCAAAGGACCTCAGTCTCCTCAGGAAATAGAGGCAACTCTGGCCCTTCTTGTACACAGCTTCTGTGTTGGAGTCCACTAAAGTCTGCCATCTAGGGTCACCCCCCAGGTACTTGTAAGTCCTCACCACATCCTCATCAGGGAGTGATGCAGGCATAGTCTTCCTAAAGTCCATCACCATCTCCTTTTTCTTAACTGATGTTGAGCTGTGAGTGATTCAGTTTGCACCATTTGACAAAGTTCTCCACCCGGCCCTGTATTCATCCTCCCATCCATCCTTTATACACCCAACTGCTGCTGAGTCATCAGAGAATTTCAGCAGATGACATGACTCAGTGTTGTGTCTAAAGTCCGAGGTATACAGGGTAAAAAGGAAGGGAGCCAATACAGTCCCCTGTGGGGCCCCAGTGCTGCTTATAGCCATGCCTGACACACAGCTCTGAAGCCACACAAACTGTGGTCTGCCAGGCAGATAGTCCATTATCCAGGATACAACGGAAGTGCCAACCTGCACTGAACGAAGCTTTTCCCTCAGCAGTGAGGTCTGTGTGGCATTGAAAGCACTTGATAAATCAGAAAACATGATCGTCACAGTGCTGCCCTGCTTATCCAAATGGGAATGGGCTCTGTTCAGCATCATCGACTCCAGTGTGCTCCTGGTAGGCAAACTGCAGGGGATCAAGGGCAGAACGGGGTTGGAGATGAGCCAGGACCAGCCTTTCTAGAGTCTTCATGGTGTGTGAGGTTAAGACCACCGGACAGTAGTATTTTAAGACTTGGTTAGCCCTTCTTGGGTACTGGGACCACATACTATTTTCCACACAGTCAAGACCCTTCCAGGTTGAGGTTCAGATCTAGGCGTCTGAAAAAATGTGGAGGGAATAAAATGTAGATTTAGAGTGAATGGCTAATACCAGAGAGATGAAAGGTCTTGGTCCAAAACATTGACTGTTTACTCTTTTTTTGTAGATGCTGCCTGGCCTGCTGAGTTCCTTCAGCATTTTGTGTGTTGCTTGGGGGGTGGTGTCAGAGATAGGTTTTTTTTATGGAGAATGGTGGGTGTGTGGACAGGAGTGGTGATGGAGGCAGATGCACAAGGGCATTTTTAGAATTCTTTGGCTCATGAATGATAGAAAAAATGGAGGGCTATGTAAGAGTGAAGGGTTAGATGGATCTTAGAGTAGGTTAATAAGTCAGTGTAACATTATGAGCTGAAAGGCTGTGCTGTAAGTACTCTGTGTTTACAGCATCTCAGTGAGGTTTTTTTAAATTTGGTGTGACTAATATCTGGATAGTCAGAGGCTTTTCCCCAGGGTTGAAATGGCTAGCACAAGAGGGCAGAGTTCTAAGGTGCTTGGAAGTAGGTACAGAGGAGATGTCAGGGATAAGATTTTTACGCAGAGAGTGTGTGGAATGGGCTGCTGGTGGCGGAAACGATAGGGTCTTTTAAGAGACTCCTGGATTTCTACATAGAAAAATACAGGGCTATGGGTAAAGCTTAAGTAGTTCTAAGGTAGGGACATGTTCGGCACAACTTTGTGGGCCAAAGGGCCTGTATTGTGCCATATGTTTTCTGTGATGGAGCTGATCCACTGACAATGACCGAGAGTTACTGACAGAACACTTGTATGGGCAATGGAACTGTTTGACTGGATGTGATACAGTTGCCTGTAGTAGGGTAAATGCATGGACATCAGCACTAACTGTTTCTGAGAGAAAGCTGTGCACAATGCTACTGTAAAAGATTTTAAGTTGTAGTTAAAGACCCTCATGCACTTTGGTAAGAGAAGAAATTGGAACTGAAATTGGTTTATAATTGTCACATGTACTGAGGCGCACTGAAAAGCTTGTCCTGCATACCGTTGATGCAGATCAGACCATCACACAGTGCATTGTGCTAGAATAAGGTAAAACAATAACAATGCAGAATAAAGTGCAAGATCATAATGAGGTAGATTGTGAGACCAAAAAATGCAGCAAAAGCTGGTGGTTTTAAACACTTACACCAGTTGGGATTAACTGTGTCACAAATGTCAGAAAGATACTGAACTTCCTGTGTGCTCAGTGTAATAGAACACTGCACCAAACACAACGCCAAATTAAAACACATGGCCCACTGCCCTCCACTCTCTGCACACTCATCTGCCTTTCTAATAGCCTCTTAAACACCTCTATCACCTCTGCTTCCACCACAGCCCTGGCGGTATAATTCAGGTGCCTACAACTCTCTGCATTAGAAAATTTGCTTCCACACATCTTTGAAATTTTGCCCTCTCATTTTAAATGCATGTTCCCATTTAACCCCAAGATAAAGATACTATCTGCCTCAGTCTCTCATTCCATGCCTCTGGACCTTGACTTCCGATCTGAGTCAGTGGACTGGGTTGTGTTCAAGGACTCATCAGAAGAACTGAATGTATTTGTTGTCATAGACTTTATAAAATGAGACATGGATGAATGTGTCTCCCAAAAGTCATTTACAGTTTTCCCTATACAAAAACCCTAGATGAACCAACAGATCTGCAATCCGCTGAGGGTCAGATCAGTGGTGTTCAAATCTGGTACAAGAGATCCAGGTAAAACCTCAGGGAAAACATTTCACATGCAAAGTGGCAATTCCAGACCAAACTAGAATCACAGAAGGTATGCTCGAGAGCTGTGACAGCGCTTGACATCTACAAAGTAAAATCAAGCAACAATTGTGACAACGAGGCTTCACTCCCAAATGAGCTCAATGCCTTCTATGCTTGTTTTGACCGCCAAAATGTGGAGACACTTCCATGAACTCCTACAACCCCTGGCAACCCTGTGATTTCAGTCTCTGAGGCCAACATAAGAGTATTCCTCAGGAGGGAGAACCCATGGAAAGTTGGCCCAGACAGGGTGCCTGGCAAAAGATTGTGCTAGTCAACTAGCTGGAGAGTTCACTGGAGTCTCACTTTGGCACTGAGATAACCACCTATTTCAAGCAAACTTCAATTCTTCTGGTGCCCATGAGGACACCAGTATAACTGGTAATCTGCCTCAATCCAGTAGCACTTACACCTAATGTGATGAAGTGTTTTGAGAGGTTGATGATAAAGCACATCAACTCCTGCCTGACGAGACCCAAATCTGCTCCAATTTGCCTACCAATGCAACAGTTCCATAGCAGATGTCATCTCATTGGTTCTTCACTCAACACTGGAATGTCTGGTCCGCAAAGGTGAATACATCAGGATGCTCTCTATCAATTCCAGCTCGGCATTTAATGCCATCATCCCCTCAAAACTGACCAATAAGCTCCTAGGCCTAGGCCTCAAATCCTCCTTGTGCAACTGGTTCCTGGATTCCTCACTGCAGACCCCAGTCAGTTCGAATTGGCAACATCACCGCCACAATCACAATTAGCACAGGTGAACCACAAGTCTTTGTGCTTAGCCCTCTGCTTTACTTGCTTTACGCTTCTGACTGTGTAGCTAAGCACAGCTCCAATGCCATATTTACGTTTGCTGACGACACCACCATCATTGGCAGAATCAAAGCTGCTGCTGATTCGGTATATAGGCTGGTGGTAGAAAACCTGCCACAATAACAATCTCTCACTCAGAGTCAGCAAGACCAAAGAGCTGATTATTGACTTCAGGAAGAGGAAACTGGAGGTCCATGATCCAGTCCTCATTGAGGAATCAGAGATAGAGGGAGTCAAGAGCTTTAAATTCCTTGGTGTCATCATTATTGAGGATTTGTCCTGGGACCAGCACATAGCTGCCGTAATAAAGAAAGCCGACAACACCTCTACTTTCTTAGAAGTTTGCAAAGATTCGTTATGTCATCTAGAACTTTGACAATCTTCTATAGATGTGTGATGGAGACTATATTGACTGGCTGCATCACAGCCTGGTATGGAAGCACCAATGCCCTTGAGTGGAAAATCCTACAAAAAGTAGTGGATGTAGCCCTATCCATCCCCACCGTTAACATATCTACACAAAGTGTTGTCGCAGGAAAGCAGAACCACTACCAGATATCTCCACCACCTAGGTTGTGCTCTCTTCCTGTTGCTGCCATCAGGAAGATGGTATGGGAGCCTCAGGACTCACCACTAGATTCGAGAAGTCATTACTCCTCAACCCTCAAGCTCTTGTACCAAACGGGATAACTCCACTTGCCCCATCGCTGAAATGTTCCACAAACTATGGGCTCACTTTCAAGAACTCTTCATCTCATGTTATTGATATTTATTACTTATATATTTATTATTATCATTATTATTTTTCTTTTTACATTTGCTTATTGGTTGATTGTCCTTCTTGTGTATGGTTTTTCATTAATCCTATGATGTTTCTTTGTATCTACTATGAATGCCTGCAAGAAAGTAGATATCAAGGTTGTATATGGCGATATACATGTATTTTGATAATAAATTTACTTTGAACTGTGAAACGTGTGCCCTCGCCACCCCTCTACATCCTATAACGGGGTGAATAGAACTGGATGCTATACTCTAGAGGCAACCTAACCACAGTTTTATAAAGCTGCAGCATAATGTCCCTCCTCTTGAACCCAGTGCCTTGATTCATAAAAGCAATTATATCATACACCACCTTTTCAATGTGCAGCCACTTTCAGGGAGCTGTGGACCCCAAGTTCATCCACACTACCGAGTGTCCTGTATTAACTGTGTTCTGCCCCTCTCCTGAACTGCACCACCTCATGCAGGTAATGTCTGCAAACAGCAAAGCGAGAGGGGAGTTACGGAAATGGCAGGATGCTGCTCGCAAAGGGTAAGCAGATGGTAATGCAGAATATGTTTCTCTGGGATACGTGGTGTCCAGCAGCAGCTCACAGAGCTGCCATGCAGAATGAAGAATTCTTATAGTAAAATCTGAATCTTAATCTTTAATCTATGTAGAAAGTAAAATTAATATTAAGATGACTGCATTAAAATTTAGATAATAAAAGACTGAAATAACAAAACAAATTCTAAAATTGGAATATAAGAATTATAGGAAGGGGGAGAGAGGTTAGAGAGTCATAGAGCACTACAGCAGAGAAACAGGTCTGTTGGCTTATCTAGTCTGTGCCAAACTATTATTCTACCCATCATAAACAGCAGAAAGTCTGCAGATGCTGGAAATCCAGAGCAACATACACAATATGCTGGTGGAACTCAGCAGGTTGGATAGCATCTATGGAAATGAATAAACAATGTTTCAGGCCAAAACCTTCCTTCAGGACCATCACCTTGAACATAGCCCTCATACCCCTCCCATCCATACCTCTTCCACTGGCTGCTCATTCCACACTCTGGGTGAAGTTTCCCTTCATGTTCCCCTTAAATATTTCATCTTTCACCCTTAATTTATGACCTCTAGTTCTATTCTCACCCAAATTCTGTGGAAACATCCTGCATGAATTTACCCATCGTATTTATCTCTACTCTTTCAATCTTATTGATAAGTTGTAAGAATCTTAGGATAGACTTCACTCACAAGGCAAAAGTTTTCAATTGCTTCGTAGTTGGGAAGAAGTTGAAGTTGTTCTGTACTTGTGTGCATGCAAAACCTCCAAGGTTTAAAGTTGAAGTTCAAGTTTATTGCCGTGTACACAGCTAAACGAAACATAATCCCTCTGGGGCAAATGTAGAAAACACAGTCACACAGCACATACAGTCACACAATAATATTAACACGTCCCTGAGTGACATGGCCTGAAGATTGACAGAAAGTGTGAGGTGCATGTTTATGTAAGACAGTATAATGTTGCTGGCACTAAGATAATAAAACAAGCAATGGTATAAATCTGTGAAAGAGCAGCAATGAATGATGAGAGGTGAGCAGTGAAGATGAGTGTCTGTGAGTGGAGGTGGGCGTGACAGGGCATTCATTCAGATTGTAAGTGTGCTGGGTGGCAGCAGGAAGTTAAAGAAGTCTGACAGAGAAGGGGAAGAAGTTGTGACCCAGCCTGACAGAGCTGGTTCTTATGCTACAGTACCTTCTGGCAGGAGGTCAAAGAGATTGTGGGAAGGGTGGGAGAGGTCTTTGACAATGCCTCTGCATCGTTTGTAGTGGATTCCGGTTAATTGGGGCATCAATTCATCAGGGCAACTGCATATTATTAAATTTTAAAATTTAACTGCATAATTTTTAATTTTTTAATGTTTGACACAACATTTAAAGAACAAAAACTAATCAAGAAAATATCCAGCTTTCCCTTCATTTATTTGGGACACTGGGCTGTTTAATCGGGACAGGAGGCTGTTGCTAAACAAGTTATAACTAGCATCAGTTACGTGCATTTATGTGGCTGTTGTCACTACACGTGGTTTTTAACTAGCATGTGTTTGTGTTCAAAAAGCAGTGATTTATGTCACTGATAGTTGGCGAGAAATAAGCAGTACAATTCAGATCTGTTTTGCTCACTGCGGCTTCAAGCATTCAGGTTTTGAAATGGCCAGGAGCGAAAATAAAATTATTTTACTACTTCAAAAGCTAGAATGACAAATCATTTGAAGGTATTGGCACTCATCTTGAATGTTAGCTTTGGTCTCCACCAGATACCTAACTCTTGGATGTGGTTTCAAGAAGCTGTTTGCATGTGACAGCAGCCACACCCTGGTACCCCTGTTCGACAGGTGGGCTAAAGCAGGCGAGGCTATCCGGCGGGTCCTATGCTGGGACGTGCCTGCCTTAGCATGCAAAGTCAGCTCCGGCAGACTGGGCTGATGAGATCCAATGGCTAGGACGGTGGTTCCGCAATGCTCCATGGAGAGCAAAAGGCATGGTGATGCACAGAAGCCCCACTCATCTACTGCAGCCAAGGAAGACCCCAGTTGTGACGTGTATTCATACCATTGGACTACAGAGGTCGAGCGAGGTGGACAGCTTTTCCACTTTAAAAACTCCAACACAGCTTTCCTGTCATTGTTGGATATTGGTAATTTTATAATTTGTTCTGTATTTCATTTATATACATCGTTTGTGACTTAGTTAAACAGTAGTTAGTCTTTTTTACACCTTTTTAACTATTTCCATGAAACTTTGGCTAATTGGGGCAGCTGCTTAACTGGGCCAGACTGGTCCCGATGTGTCCCAATTAACCGCAATCCACTGTGTATTCTGAATGTGGGGGCCTGGGAGGGACCCTGATGATGTTCTCAGCAGGCCTCACTACCTGCTGCAGGGTCTTGTGATCTGATGCATTGCAGTTTCATCCAAACCTGAAAATTTCAGAAACACTTTACGATGCAGGGAAGGGTGAGAGACAAAACAGGAATGAAAACCACGTGAGATTAAATAGTGTGGGAATCGTTTTAGTCATGCCTTTGTTTCTTTTGGTCTTTATCCGTTCACTTTGCAAGCCACAACCCTACCCCCACCACCCTTCTCTTCTGCTTAAACTTAAAATGCATTGAATTTCTTTTCAAAAAACGAACATTAAAACACTCACACAGACACAAGAACACTGCACTAGAAGCTTTCCCCAACCCTCCTTTCTACCCAGTCCTAACTTGTTTCGATCCTGGTTTCTGATAAATCACCCCAACCTGAAACATTGGTTCGGTTTTTCTCTCCACAGATATTGTCTGACCTGCTGAGTATTTCCAGAATTTTCTGTTTTATATTTTCACTTTCTAACTTAAACAGAAGTAAGTCAAAAGTGAAACTGCAGGCTTTGGAAAGCCAAAATAATAATAATAATAATAAATGCATAAAATGTTGGAAATACTCAGCAAGTCAGATGACATCTGTGTGAAGAGAAACAGAGTTGATGTCTTTGTCAAAATGGGGGAGGTGCAGGGAGGATGGGAGAGGGGTGATATCTCTGACAGGATATAAGTGACCATGGAGATAAGCTGTAAAACAGTCTTATACGGTCAGTGAGTTAGGCAGCCACAAAATGGACAGAAGAATGTAGAAACACACAGAAAATGCTGGTGGAACGCAGCAGGCCAGGCAGCATCTATAGGAAGCTGTACAGTTGACGTTTCGGGCCGAGACCCTTCGTCAGGACTAACTGAAAGAAAAGATAGTAAGAGATTTGGGAGGGGGAGGGGGAGATTGGCAAAAGGGGTACAGAGCTGGAGAAGGGAAAGGATCATGGGACAGGAGGCCTGGGGAGAAAGAAAGAGGGAGGAGAGCACCAGAGGGAGATGGAGAACAGGGAAGGAGTGATTGTGAGAGGGGCAGAGAGAGAAAAAAGGAGAGACAGAGAGAAAAAAAAGGGGGAATAATAAATAAATAAGGGATGGGGTAAGAAGGGCAGGGGGGCATTAACAGAAGTTAGAGAAATCTAGATGGAATATAAGGTGTTGTTCCTCCAACCTGAGTGTGGCTTCGTCTCGACAGTAGAGGAGGCCAGGATAGACATATCAGAATGGGAATGAGATGTGAAATTAAAATGTGTGGCCACTTGGAGATCCTGTTTTCTCTGGTGGACAGAGCGTAGGTGTTCAGAGAAACGGTCTCCCAATCTGCGTCGGGTCTCACCAATATATAAAAGGCCACACCGGACACAGTATACCACACCAGCCGACTCACAGGTGAAGTGTCGCCTCACCTGGAAGGACTGTCTGGGGCCCTGAATGGTGGTGAGGGAGGAAGTGTAAGGGCAGGTGTAGCACTTGTTCCACTCACAAGGATAAGTGCCAGGAGGGAGATCGGTGGGAAGGGATGGAGGGGACGAATGGACAAGGGAGTCACGTAGGGAGCGATCCCTGTGGAAAACAGAAAGGGGGGGAGGGAAAGATGTGCTTGGTAGTGGGATCCCGTTGGAGGTGGCGGAAGTTATGGAGAATTATATGTTGGACCCGGAGGCTGGTGGGGTGTTAGGTGAGGACAAGGGGAACCCTATCCCAAGTGGGGTGGGGTGCGGATGGGGTGTGGGCAGATGTGCGTGAAATGAGAGAGGTGCGTTTGAGAGCAGAGTTGATGGTGGAAGAAGGGAAGCTCCTTTGTTTAAAAAAGAAAGACATCTCCTTCGTCCTGGAATGGAAAGCCTCATCCCGATGGCAGATGCGGCGGAGACAGAGGAATTGCAAGAAGGGGATAGCATTTTTGCAAGAGACAGGATGGGAAGACACTATGCCAGATACGATGTCAAATATAACTAAACCTCCTCTGCTTGCAGATGATCTATATCCCTCCATTCCCTGCTATTTGTGTGCCTACTATCTATCAGCTTCTCAAAACACAACTAACATGTCTGATTTCCCAAAAAATACTCAGTCCAGGCAAATGCCATTCACTCTGTAAAAAATAATCTTACCCTGCATATCCCCCTTAAGCTTTCCTACTCTCACCTTAAATACATGTCCCCACCACCCAGGACATACCCTCTTCTCATTACCACTATCAAGGAGGAGGTTCAGGAGCCTGAAGACACACACATTCAGTGTTTTAGGAACAGCTTCCTCCTCTCCACCAACAGATTTCTGAATGCACAATGAACTCATTGCATCATATTAGATTGATAGCGAGAATTGTGCATGCAGTCGAGTGATCGCGTGGTGAATCAATCGAATCTCCTGCCCTCTCTGGCATTGCACAGGCTTTCAAATGTGCAGGTTTTTGTCTTGGTGAGTCTGTGGAATTCATTGCCATGGGTGGCTGTGTGGGCCAAGTCACTGGGTATATTTAAAGTGGAGGTCAGTAAGTTCTTCATTAGTCAGGGAATCGAAGGTTATGGGGAGAAGGCAAGAGAATGGGCTTGAGAGGGATAATACATCAGCCATGCTGGAATGGCAGAGCAGACTCGATGGGCCAAATTGACCCTTAACCCTTGATTTTACCTACGCTGTCCATCTAAAGCCATCTAAAGTATTGCTTCCACTCCAGTTCCATGTGTTGGGAGGTGGTTGATGTGACTCATTTGATAGAGTCATCAATAACTATTTCTGACTTAATATTCCATAAGTCCATAACACATAGAATTAGTCCACAATGAAATTCAATCCATTGAGCCTGCGCCACCGTTCCCGCTCAACCCTGTTCTCTTGCCTTCTACCTGTAACTTTTGACACCCGTCCTCATCAAGAACTTTTCAACCTCTGCTTTAAAGAGTCTATTTCATGACATTGGTGAGCTTCAGTTCTGAATATTATTTGCTCGATTTGTTTTTTTCTGCACACTGGGTGTTTGACAGTCCTCTTTTAACAGGTTCTGTTGGCTTTCTTTGTTTCGTGGCTGCCTGTGTATTTTGAATTTTGAAGATTCCAGACTACCTTCCCTGCTGTAACATGAGTTTCCATGTCAGTGGCAACTCCTAAAGTCAATAACAAATCTGATGTGTAGATACCATGGTTTCAGTTTCAGTACTCACCCATGAGCGCTGTCTATGTTCTATTCTTTAATCCAGGTTAATCAGTTACCATCATTCCCTTGAAGGTTACTTAAAAACATCATTAAAACATTGTTAAAAACATCTCCTGTGAAATAGAAGTGAAAACTGAAATACACACATAGCCCTTGCCTGCAACAAATCCATAGATATTTTGAGCTTAGGTCTATCCTTCGCAAATGCACCTTAGTTCTCGTGAATAAATGGGAATTTCTCAAAGCAATGTCAGATACCAAAAATTCCCTCAGGTGTTGGAACAACAGTTTCAAGAACCTTTGCTTTTTCCCTTTCATCCTTCATGAATAATGAAAACACGTGTATAGTTGCAGATTTAGTTCCAATTCCATAGAACTGCAATACTGTTGTAGATATCTCTGTAATCGCCCCACCCACGTTAATTTGCAGAAATTTCAGTTGGAGAATCCCAGCTTACCACAACTTTTGTGTGGAAAACTTATTCTTACCAGAACACAGTACAGGCCCTTCAGCCCATGATGTTGTGCCGACCTTTTAACCTTCTGTAGCATCAATCTAACCCTTCCCTCCTGCAGAGCCCTCCATTTTTCTATCAACCATGTTAGAACATAAGACAATAAGATGGAGGAGCAGAATTAGGCCATTCAGCCCATCGAGTCTGCTCCGCCATTCCATCATGGCTGACTCCAGATCCCACTCAACCCCATACACCTCCTCTGATGCCCTGACTGATCAGGAAACGATCACCTTCCACATTAATTATATCCACAGACTTGGCCTCCACCGCAATCTGTGGCAAAGCATTCCACAGATTTACCGCTCTCTGGATAAAAAAAAAATTCCTCATTACTTCTGTTCTAAAGGATCGCCCCTCAGTTTTGAGGCTGGCCTCTAGCTCTGGATACCCCCACCATAGGAAACATCTCTACATCCACTCTATTTAGTCCTTTCAGCATTTGATAGGTTTCAATGAGGTCCCCCACCCCCCGCATTATTCTAAATTCCAGTGAGTACAGGCCCAAAGCTGCCAAACACCCCTCATATGTTGACAATACTCCAAATGTGGTCTGACTAGTGTCTTATAAAGGCTCAGCATTATCTCCTTGCTTTTATATTCTGTTCCCCCTGAAATCAATGCCAAGATTCCATTTGCCTTCTTTACCACAGATCAACCCAAAAATTAACCTTCTGGGAGTCTTGCATGAGGACTGCTAAGTCCCTCTGCACCTCTGATGTTTGAAACTTCTCTCTATTTAGATAATAGTCCACACTATTGATCCTTTTATCAAAAGGCATTATCGTACATTTCCTTACACTGTATTCCATCTGCCACTTCTTTTGCCCATTCTTCCAATTTTCTAACCTTGCTGCAGTCGCATTGCTTCCTCAGCACTCCCTACCCCTCCACCTAGCTTCATATCATCCGCAAACTTGTCCACAAAGCCATCAACTCCATTATCCAAAACACTGACAAACAATGTGAAAAGTAGCGGTTCCAATACTGACCCCTGAGGAACACCACTAGTCACTGGCAGCCAACCAGAAAAGGCCCCTTTATTCCCACTCACTGCCTCCTGCCTGTCAGATTCCTCTATCCATGTCAGTATCTTTCCTGTAACACCATGGGATTTTATCTTGTTAAGCAGCCTCATGTATGGCACCTTATCAAACACCATCTGAAAATCCAAGTCAATTACATCCACTGCCTCTTCTTTGTCCACCCTGCTTGTCACTTCCTTGAAGAATTCTTAGCATATTCGTCAGGCAAGATTTCTCTTTACAGAAGCCATGCTAACTTTGACTTATTTTATCATTAGTCTCCAAATACCTCAAAACATCATCCTTAATAATAGACTCCAACACTTTCCCAACCACTGAGTGAGGCTAACTGGCCTGTAATTTCCTTTCTTTTGCCTTCCTCCCTTCTAAAGAGTGGAGTGACATTTCCAATTTTCCAGTCCTCTGAGACCATGCCAGAATCAAGTGACTCTTGACGATCAATGCATCCGTTGTCTCTTCAGCAACCTCTCTCAGGACTCTGGGATGTCGTCCATCTGGTCCAGGTGACTTATCCATCTCAAGAGCTTTGAGCACTTTTTCCTTTGTAATAACAATGGCACTCACTCCTGCTCCCTGACACTCACAGACCTCTGGCACACTGCTAGTGTCTTCTGGGATGCAAAGTACCCATTAAATTCATCTGTCATTTCTTCGTCCCCGTAACTACCTCACCAGCATCTTTTTCCAGTGACCCAATATCAACTCTCACCTCCCTTTTACCCTTTATATAACTGAAAAATCTTTTAGTGTCCTGCTTTATATTATTGGCTAGTCTGCCTCATATCTCATCTTTTTCCCTTTTATTTGCTTTTTGTTGGATTTTAAAAGCTTCCCACCCACCTTTGCTACCTTATATGCCCTTTCCTTGGCTTTAATGCAGTCCTTAACTTCCTTTGTCAGCCACAATTGCCTACCCGTGCCATTGGAGAACCCTTGCTTCTATCCTTCTATCCTGCACCTTGTGAACTATTCCCAGAAACTTCAGCCACCTCTGTTCTGCTGTCATCCCCGCCAGTATCCTCCTCCAATCCACCTGGGCAAGCTCCTCTCTCATGCCTCTGTAATTCCCTTTATTCCATTGCAATACTGATACATGTGAGTTATGCTTCTCCCTCTCAAATTGCAGTATGAATTTATACTAGCTCCTAAAGGTTCCTTTGTATTAAACTTCCTAATAAGATCTGGGTTATTACGCAACACCCAATCTAAGCTATCCTTCCCCCCGAGCCTATCAAGCACAAGTTGCTCTAAAAAGCCATCTCGCAGGTATTCAACATCTAAGATCTTAGATCAATATCTTACATGTTCCTGTCTAAGAGTTTTTTAAACATCCAACGTACCTACCTTTATCACCAGCCCTGGAGGGGCTCCAAAATCTCTCTGTTCTACCACAGTGCTAAGAATCCTGACATTGACCTTGTATTCTGCCTTCAAATTCTACCTTCCAAATTGAACCACTTCACATTTTCCCGGGTTCAACTCTATCTGCCTCTTCTCAGCTCAGCTCTGCATCCTGTCAACGTCCTGTTTTAGACTCTGACAGTAAAGTTTCAAAGGTTTCAAAGGTACATTTAATGTCAGAGAAATGTATACAATATACATTCTGAAATGCTTTTTCTTCACAAACATCCATGAAAACAGAGTGCCCCAAAGAATGAACGACAGTTAAATGTTAGAACCCCAAAGTCACCCCAGCTCCCCTCCCTCCCACGCATAAGCTACAGCAAACAGCAATATGCCCTCCTCCATCGGCAAAAAGAAAGCATCGGCACCTACCACCAAGCACTCAAAAGACAATGCGTTCACCCGGTATTCGACACACCACAGGCTCTCTCTCTCTCTCTCTAATAAGGGAGAAAGAGGTGTCCCTGTTTCACAGTGAGAGGGGAGACATAACAAACAACTCGCTGATTTATGATGTTAAAAGTCCACTGCGTCACTTTTTCTGAGCTCTGTGCCCAAAGATCTTCCAGCTCCCACAACACACCAGTCCGGGACAACGACCTTCGATCTGCCTGTCTCCAGAGCCATGAGATCCCAGGTCTCCAAAGGAGAGCTGAATTTTTAGGCCGAGCCCTTGGCATGTCGGATAGCAGCCGGTCGTGACACCCCGAGAGCGGGTCCCATTCCTGCAAAGAACCAAAGTCAGCGTGTAACTCCAGGTCAGGGTCTTCAGAAGGGAAAAATATAGATATTAATAGAGAACTAGAACTGTTTCCGAAGATGCAAGCAAAGGAGTCACCATTTAGCGCCATCTGACTAAGTTCCGCCAAAATGGAACATAACCACAATGCACAACTTCGCCAAAATGGACCATAGCCTCTAGCTGCTTGGCCTCCCCTTTCAGAATGCCCTGTACCTGCACAGAGAGGTTCTTGACCCTGGCATCAGTCAGGCATCTCCCACCTTGGAGTCTTGCTCATGGCCACAGAAACGCCTGTCTGTGCCCATGACTATCAGAGTCCCCTACACTACCTTGCCTAGACTTTGTCTTCCTCTGCTGTACAACAGAGCCATTCATGGTGCTGCTGTCACTTTCCCCTGAGAGGCTAGAATCCAAGTTTCCAAAACAGTACACTTGTTAGAGAGGAAAATGGTCATATGGTTCTTCAATGAAAAATTGCAGCAGCTGCTGTGCAGAGGGACTTGGAGTGCTTGTGCATGAATCACAAAAGGTTGGTTTGCAGGTGCAGCAGGCTATCAAGAAGGCAAATGGAAGGTTGGCCTTCATTGTTAGAGGGATTGAATTTAAGAGCAGAGAGGATATGTTGCAACTGTACAGGGTACTGGTGAGGCCGCACCTGGAGTACTGTGTGCAGTTCTGGTCTCCATACTTAAGGAAGGATATACTGGCTTTGGAGGCAGTGCAGAGGAGGTTCACCAGGTTGATTCCAGAGATGTGGAGTTAGACTATGAGGAGAGATTTAGTCACCTGGGACTGTACTCACTGGAATTCAGAAGAATGAGAGAAGATTTTATAGAAACATAAAATTATGTAAGATAGATGCAGGAAAGTTATTTCCACTGATAGGTGAGACTAGAACTAGGGGACAGAGCCTCAGGATTTGGAGGAGTAGATTTAGGATGGAGATGAGAAGGAACTGCTATTCCCAGAGAGTGGTGAATCTGTGGAACTCTCTGTCCAATGAAGCAGTGGAGGCTACCTCAGTAAATATATTTAGGACAAAGTTGGATAGATATTTGCATAGTATGGGGAATTAAAGGTTACAGGGAAAAGGTGGAGATGGGTCCGTGGCCAGAATCGCCATGATCATATTGAACAGTGAAGCAGGCTCGATGGGCCAGATGGCCGACTCCTGCTCCTATTTCTTATGTTCTTAACCACCTGACTTCCACCATTCCCAATTTTTATCACAGTGCCATATCTGGATGTATCACAGCTTGATATAGCAACTGATCTGAATGTGACCACGAGAAACTGCAAAGAGTTGTAGTCGCAGCTCAGCACATCTGATGCACCATCAATAACTCTTGGAGACAGGAGGTGAACAATAGGCTTTTATTAGCAGGAAAAGAGACCACAACATCTTGGAGACTGAGGGAGGAGCAGTGCCTCCAATCGCCTTTATACAGGGGTCTGTGGGAGGAGCCACAGGAGCAGTCAGCGGGGGGGCGTGTCCAGACAGGTATACATAGTTTACCACATTCACCCCCACCCCCCTTTGTTTTAAAAGAGAGTCCCCACAGGGCGAAGTTTCTTACAAGTATATTTACAGGTTAAGTCTATCAGGCGGTTGAGTCCATTGCTGTGATCTACGTAGCACCGGTGGTGATTGCACCGGTGACGGTGGTGGTGCTGGCTCCGCCCTGACTTGAGGTGCCAGCCCGTTAGGCGTCAGTAATCCCTCATGCGTATGCGTGGCGCCCGGTATGGGAGTGTCGTGAGGAGTCTGTGTAGGGCTTGGTGTGCGCGGTGTCTCGTGGGTATATACATCGGTGGGTACGGGGTTCAGAGTCACCGTGGAGTGTTCAGGGTAGGGGTCTGCTGCTCCTGCGGGCGCCAGGTCGTGGACAGAGACCGTGTCCTCCCACCCATCAGGTAAGACCACGTAGGCATACTGGGGGTTCGCATGAAGTAGGTGAACCCTCTCGACCATCGGGGAGTATTTATTGCTCCGCGCATGTTTCCGGAGCAGCACTGGCCCTGGGGACGTCAGCCAAGCCGATAGGGTGGTCCCAGTGGCAGACTTCCTGGGAAAAGAAAAGAGTCGCTCATGAGGGGTGGCATTGGTGGACGTGCATAACAGGGAGCAGATGGAGTGGAGCGCCTCGGGGAGGACCTCCTGCCATCGAGAGACCGGCAATCCCTTCGACCTAAGGGCTAAGAGTGTGGCCTTCCACAATGTGGCATTCTCCCTCTCCACCTGTCCATTCCCCCGGGGATTATAGCTTGTGGTCCAACTAGTAGCAATGCCCCTAGCCAGCAGGTACTGGCGCAGCTCGTCACTCATAAACGAGGACCCTCTATCACTGTGGATATAGCAGGGATATCCGAACAGAGTGAAGAGCTGGCGCAGGGCTTTTATGACAGACGTGGCTGTGGTATCAGGGCAGGGGATGGCAAAGGGGAAACGCGAGTACTCGTTGATTATGTTGAGAAAGTAGACATTGTGGTCGGTGGAGGGAAGGGGGCCCTTAAAGTCGACACTCAGTCGCTCAAAGGGGCGGGTGGGGTGGCCTTGATAAGTTGTGCCTTTTCAGGACGGTAGAAGTGCGGTTTGCACTCAGCGCAGACTTGGCAGTCCCTGGTCATCGTTCTGATTTCCTCAAGGGAGTAAGGCAGGATCCGGGCTTTCACAAAATGGTAAAGTCAGGTGACCCCCGGGTGGCAAAGATCTGCATGGAGGGTGTATATCCGGTCGAGCTGCGCGCTGGCACACGCTCCCCGGGATAGGGCATCAGGGGGCTCATTGAGCCTTCCATGCCGGTACAGGATGTCGTAGTTGTAGGTGGAGAGTTCTATTCTCCACCTCAAAATTTTATCATTTTTGATTTTGCCCCACTGTTGGTTGCTAAACATGAATGCAACTGAGCGCTGGTCGGTCAGCAAGGTGAACCTTTTGCCGGCGAGATAGTGCCTCCAGTGCCTAATAGCTTCCACTATGGTCTGGGCTTCTTTCTCCACCGCGGAGTGCTGAATTTCAGGGCCTTGAAGGGTACGAGAGAAGAATGCTACCGGCCTTCCTGCCTGATTGAGGGTAGCAGCCAGCACGAAGTCGGAGGCGTCACTCTCTACTTGGAAGGGAATGGTCTCGTCCACCGCATGCATCGTTGCTTTGGCAATGTCCCCTTTAATGCGGCTGAAGGCTGCTCAGGCCTCAGCTGAGAGGGGAAATGCAGTGGACTTGACCAGGGGGCAGGCCTTGATTGCGTAGTGAGGAACCCATTGGGCGTAATAGGAAAAGAAGCCCAGGCACCGTTTGAGGGATCTGAGGGTGGTGGGAAGAGGGAGTTCCAACAGGGGGCGCTTACAGTCGGGGTCAGGGCCAATGACCCCATCCTCCATGACATACCCAAAGATAGCAAGTCGGGTGGTTCCAAACACACACTTGTCCCTGTTATAGGTAAGGTTAAGAGCTTTGGCCGCTTGGAAAAATCATTGGAGGTTGGTGTTGTGATCCTGCCAGTCGTGACCGCAGATGGTGATGTTATCCAGATATGGGAACGTGGCCTTCATTTGGCACTGGTCCACCATCCGGTCCATCTCCCTTTGGAAGACAGAGACACCATTTGTGACACCGAAGGGGACACGCAGGGGTCGAGATCCAATTGGTCTGGTCGTAAAATACTCTCCATGTTTTAAAATTGCTACTAATAAAATTGATGCACCATCAATAACTCTCAGAGACGGGAGGTGAACAATAGGCTTTTATTAGCAGCAAAAGTGACCACAACATCTTGGAGACTGGGGGAGGAGCAGTGCCTTCAATTGCCTTTATACAGGGGTCTGTGGGAGGAGCCACAGGAGCAGTCAGCAGAGGGGCCTGTCCAGACAGGTATATATAGTTTACCACAACATCATGGAAACAAGCTGTGCTCTCGCTGCCATCATAAAACAGTCAATATAATCAAAGACCCACCCGTTCCAGACAGAAGAACCAGAATCAGGTTTATTATCACTGATATATGTCATAAAATTTGTTGTTTTGAGGCAGCACTACAGTGTAATACATAAAAATACTATAAATTACAACAAGGAAGGTACAAAAATAAATTAAATAAGTGGTGCAGAAAGAGAGAAAAAATAGTGAGGTAGTTTTCATGAGTTCACTATCCGTTCAGAAATCTGATGGCAGAAAGGAAGAAGCTGTTGCTGAAACGTTGAGTGTGACTAAACATTTACAAAATTGAAGAGTCAGTACGTTTTAGATACAATTAGCCTGAAAGCATACATCTAAAGGCTCAAGGACACTTCTACCCCACTGTTATGAAGGTAAAAGAATATTCATTAGCCCAAAAAATTGGAGTCCTGACCTCACAATCTACCTTGTTATGATCTAACACTTCAGTTTACCCTCACTCCACTTCGTCTGTCGCTGTTACACTGTTACTGTTCTATGTAATTCAACGCACTGATGATTAACATACTGATGTGACCTGTATAAACAGTATGCAAGACAGGCTTTTCACCACACCACACGTCACAGTAATAAACCAGTTCCCATTCCACTCCTTGCAGTCACCCATCTGACAACCACCTCTCTGAGTCTGCAGTCCAGAACACTCCTGTTCCTGTCTGCCCTCCGCTGTCACTCCAACCTGTCCGTGCAGTCCAAGAGAAGCTATATATGGACACACTTTCTTGCAAGTGCAGTCATCGTGGGCACTTGATCACACCCTGACCTCTCACATCTCACAGGAGTACACCACCCTGCTGACAGCTGACTCTTAGCTTTGTGGTTAGTGCTGGTTTGAAAGAAAGCAAAAAGGAAAACTTATGGTATACTGTCTCTGCTCAGCCACCTCACTCAATCAAACCATCCAGCCCTTCTCAAAATGGTCTCCCTGCTCTTGTTTGAAGCCTTTTTGAGCCTCTCCTACAAGTATTACGGGGCTGACATTAGCTAACCTGTGAGAGTTTGGATAACGATTTTTTTTTTAGGTAATAGGAGTGATTGTACATGTGGCTGTCAGGTGCTAGGTTAGTGATTATCTAAGGTCAGGAGTACAACAGTCTCATTGATCTGGAGTATTATGTTGTTTTCATCTCCCTAAAAAAGGGTGTACTTTCCACAGAATCATAGAAGGATCAATCAGTACAGAAACATACCCTTGGGCCCAACATCCATGTGAGTCACACATACCCACATTTAGCTCATGTTCCTCTAAACCTTTCAGTTTAAAGTTTATTGTTATCTGACTGTGCATATATACAACCACATGAAACAACGTTCCTCAGGACCACAGTGTATCCACAAAACATTTATAAAACAGCACATAAAACAAAATATTACCATATGTACATTACATGTATAGCCGTAGACATGTCTGAAATGTCTTTTAATTGTTGTAATTTTACCCACTTCTCCCACGTCCCCGGCAGCTCGTTCCATATACACATCACCTTCTGTCTGAAGAGATGCGTTGATGAGAGGCATTGATCATGTGGATAGTCAGAGGCTTTTTCCCCAGGGCTGAAATGGTTGCCACAAGAGGACACAAGTTTAAGGTGCTGAGGAGTAGGTACAGAGGAGATGTCAGGGGTAAGTTTTTTACTCAGAGAGTGGTGAGTGTGTGGAATGGGCTGCTGGCAACGGTGGTGGAGGTTGATACAATAGGGTATTTTAAGAGGCTTTTGGATAGGTACATGGAGCTTAGTGAAATAGAGGGCTATGAGTAAGCCTAGTAATTTCTAAGGTAGGGACATGTTCGGCACAACATTGTGGGCCAAAGGGCCACAACATATGTTTTCTATGTTTCTATAAGAGGATTGCCCTCAGGTCCCTTTTAAATGTCCCCCCACACACACACCTGTCAAAACAGGCAAGACTCAAAAGGCCAAATGGCCTATTCCCACTCCCATTTCTAACGGTCTTTGTGGCAAAGTGACCAGAGATCCCTTTGAAAACGAAAGACCCCATGAGCCTGGAGTTGCTCAATAGCCAGTGGAGTGACCCTGAGAAATCGTGGTTTCAAGCACCAAATCTGAGATGATCTATGTCTTACTATGGTGCAGTTGAACAGGAGCTAAGGTGCAGCCTTCACACCTCAAGGAGACAAAACATCTTTGGTAAGAGTAGTTGGCATTAGTATTTTGAATGGTGCCAAGTGTTGATCCATCCAAATAGGTCTAAAGGCTCTCACTTCTCTGAGAGGAGATATTTTTCCTTGTCCCTTTTTTGAAACCTCTTATTTTTAAACAGAGTGCCGACAAAGTTGTAGCAAGGCAAGTGTTATTGGGGTGTCCAGGCAAGGATAGTTTACAGACAGTGTGCAGTCAGGACAGAGAAGACAGTCCTTAAAGAGCATAGCTTTCCTTTGCATAGCAGAGAACTGGAGCTGCTTGGCATACAGAGACAAGATAAAGATGCAAATGAAGGATTCTAGGATTCCAGAGTAACTTCAGAAATTAATCAAAAGTAAAACATGGGAGCCAGGGATAAACGTGTCTACCTCCTTTTACTTTAATGAGGCATGTATGTAGGCCTCCATTAGTCTCGATAGACCATGGATTTGCGCCTTGGAAAGTTTCCAGGGCAAGTTTTTTTTTAATGGAAGACCGGCAGTTGCCCAAGCTGTAAGTCTCCCCTCTCTACGCCACTGATGTTGTCCAAGGGAAGGGCATTAGGTGTCGTCACAGAGCAATGTGTGGTTAAGTGCCTTGCTCAAGGACACACACGCAGCCTCAGCCAAGGCTCGAACTAGTGACCTTCAGATCACTAGACAAATGCCTTAACCACTTGGCCATGTGCCAACACAGTGAGGCATGTACATGTGATGGTGTAATAATGTGTGCCATTCACATACTTTTACATATAATGTAATGAATGATATAAACAAAGAATGCTTAATCAAACAATATGTTCAAATACTACACAAATATTACTGAAATATTAAATACACATTACTCCTCCCTGATTTACTCAATATAGAACCAATTCAATAAAGAATGCATCCCGATTTATGTACACACACGTTATATATATATATATATGACTGCAGGAATGGTTCTGACAGCTCTGGAAATCTTTCTTCTCTAACAATTGAGTCTGCTCTCCTCCACTAATTGACGTATCATCTCCAGATGACATCAAACACAATCTGCACTGTGTAGGAGTTCTGTCCTTAATATTTCCAAGTCTCACGTTTGATCACCTCTGTTGACACTTCCAGGACTGTTTGTCCAGGAGTAAAAGATGGAACCTGAGGAGCCTCAGTTTGTCTCAGCTGTTTTTTCTGCTACCGCTTCTGAGATTGGATTCAAAGGTTCATTTATTATCAAAGTATACAATCCTGAAATTCCTCTTCTCTAGATAGCCATAAAGCCAAGAAAACAACAGCAACACAAAGAAAGAAACAAAAATGGAATAGGCACATCAACCTCCAAATCCCCTCCCCTGCGCATAAAAAAAAACAAAGATCAGGCAAAATCTGCAGAATATACAAAACTATAAGACTGAAAAAATGTCTGTAGTCCAAGTCCATATCAAAAATGCAGAAAATCTGGGTAACATCCTCCGAGCACACCAGCAGGCCTTTCCCCCTCCATAGCACAGCAACCCCACCTGCAATCAGAAAGGCAGTCTCCCCCCTCCATAGCAACCCCACCTGCAATCAGAAAGGCAGTCTCCCCCCTCCATAGCAACCCCACCTGCAATCAGAAAGGCAGTCTCCCCCCTCCATAGCAACCCCACCTGCAAACAGAAAGGCAGTCTCCCCCCTCCATAGCAACCCTACCTGCAATCAGAAAGGCAGTCTCCCCCCTCCATAGCAAACCCACCTGCAATCAGAAAGGCAGTCTCCCCCCTCCATAGCAACCCCACCTGCAATCAGAATGGCACTCCCCCCTCCATAGCAACCCCACCTGCAATCAGAAAGGCAGTCTCCCCCCTCCATAGCAACCCCACCTGCAATCAGAAAGGCAGTCTCCCCCCTCCATAGCAACCCCACCTGCAAACAGAAAGGCAGTCTCCCCCCTCCATAGCAACCCCACCTGCAATCAGAAAGGCAGTCTCCCCCCTCCATAGCAAACCCATCTGCAATCAGAAAGGCAGTCTCACCCCTTCATAGCAACCCCACCTGCAATCAGAAAGGCAGTCTCCCCCCTCCATAGCAACCCCACCTGCAATCAGAAAGGCAGTCTCCCCCCTCCATAGCAACCCCACCTGCAAACAGAAAGGCAGTCTCACCCCTCCATAGCAACCCTACCTGCAATCAGAAAGGCAGTCTCCCCCCTCCATAGCAACCCCACCTGCAATCAGAAAGGCAGTCTCCCCCCTCCATAGCAACCCCACCTGCAATCAGAAAGGCAGTCTCACCCCTCCATAGCAACCCCACCTGCAATCAGAAAGGCAGTCTCCCCCCTCCATAGCAACCCCACCTGCAATCAGAAAGGCAGTCTCACCCCTCCATAGCAACCCCACCTGCAATCAGAAAGGCAGTCTCACCCCTCCATAGCAACCCTACCTGCAATCAGAAAGGCAGTCTCCCCCCTCCATAGCAACCCCACCTGCAATCAGAAAGGCAGTCTCACCCCTCCATAGCAACCCCACCTGCAATCAGAAAGGCAGTCTCCCCCCTCCATAGCAACCCCACCTGCAATCAGAATGGCAGTCTCCCCCCTCCATAGCAACCCCACCTGCAATCAGAAAGGCAGTCTCACCCCTCCATAGCAAACCCACCTGCAATCAGAATGGCACTCACCCCTCCATAGCAACCCCACCTGCAATCAGAAAGGCAGTCTCCCCCCTCCATAGCAAACCCACCTGCAATCAGAAAGGCAGTCTCACCCCTCCATAGCAACCCCACCTGCAATCAGAAAGGCAGTCTCACCCCTCCATAGCAACCCTACCTGCAATCAGAAAGGCAGTTTCCCCCCTCCATAGCAACCCCACCTGCAATCAAAAAGGCAGTCTCACCCCTCCATAGCAACCCTACCTGCAATCAGAAAGGCAGTTTCCCCCCTCCATAGCAACCCCACCTGCAAACAGAAAGGCAGTTTCCCCCCTCCATAGCAACCCCACCTGCAAACAGAAAGGCAGTCTCCCCCCTCCATAGCAACCCCACTCTGCAATCAGAAAGGCAGTCTCCCCCCTCCATAGCAACCCCACCTGCAAACAGAAAGGCAGTCTCCCCCCTCCATAGCAACCCCACCTGCAAACAGAAAGGCAGTCTCACCCCTCCATAGCAACCCCACTCTGCAATCAGAAAGGCAGTCTCCCCCCTCCATAGCAACCCCACCTGCAATCAGAATGGCACTCTCCCCCCTCCATAGCAGAGCAACCCCACTCTGCAATCAGAAAGGCAGTCTCACCCCTCCATAGCAACCCCACCTGCAAACAGAAAGGCAGTCTCACCCCTCCATAGCAACCCCACCTGCAAACAGAAAGGCAGTCTCCCCCCTCCATAGCAAACCCATCTGCAAACAGAAAGGCAGTCTCCCCCCTCCATAGCAACCCCACCTGCAATCAGAAAGGCAGTCTCCCCCCTCCATAGCAACCCTACCTGCAATCAGAATGGCAGTCTCCGCCCTCCATAGCAACCCCACCTGCAATCAGAAAGGTAGTCTCACCCCTCCATAGCAACCCCACCTGCAATCAGAAAGGCAGTCTCCCCCCTCCATAGCAACCCCACCTGCAATCAGAAAGGCAGGCTCCCCCCTCCATAGCAACCCCACCTGCAATCAGAAAGGCAGTCTCACCCCTCCATAGCAACCCCACCTGCAATCAGAAAGGCAGTCTCCGCCCTCCATAGCAACCCCACCTGCAATCAGAAAGGCAGTCTCCCCCCTCCATAGCAACCCCACCTGCAATCAGAATGGCAGTCTCCCCCCTCCATAGCAACCCCACCTGCAATCAGAATGGCACTCACCCCTCCATAGCAACCCCACCTGCAATCAGAAAGGCAGTCTCACCCCCCCATAGCAACCCCACCTGCAATCAGAAAGGCAGTCTCCCCCCTCCATAGCAAACCCACCTGCAATCAGAAAGGCAGTCTCCCCCCTCCATAGCAACCCCACCTGCAATCAGAAAGGCAGTCTCACCCCTCCATAGCAACCCCACCTGCAATCAGAAAGGCAGTCTCACCCCCCCATAGCAACCCCACCTGCAATCAGAAAGGCAGTCTCCCCCCTCCATAGCAGAGCAACCCCACTCTGCAATCAGAAAGGCAGTCTCACCCCTCCATAGCAACCCCACCTGCAAACAGAAAGGCAGTCTCACCCCTCCATAGCAACCCCACCTGCAAACAGAAAGGCAGTCTCCCCCCTCCATAGCAAACCCATCTGCAAACAGAAAGGCAGTCTCCCCCCTCCATAGCAACCCCACCTGCAATCAGAAAGGCAGTCTCCCCCCTCCATAGCAACCCCACCTGCAATCAGAATGGCAGTCTCCCCCCTCCATAGCAACCCCACCTGCAATCAGAATGGCACTCACCCCTCCATAGCAACCCCACCTGCAATCAGAAAGGCAGTCTCACCCCCCCATAGCAACCCCACCTGCAATCAGAAAGGCAGTCTCCCCCCTCCATAGCAAACCCACCTGCAATCAGAAAGGCAGTCTCCCCCCTCCATAGCAACCCCACCTGCAATCAGAAAGGCAGTCTCACCCCTCCATAGCAACCCCACCTGCAATCAGAAAGGCAGTCTCACCCCCCCATAGCAACCCCACCTGCAATCAGAAAGGCAGTCTCCCCCCTCCATAGCAACCCCACCTGCAATCAGAATGGCAGTCTCCCCCCTCCATAGCAACCCCACCTGCAATCAGAATGGCACTCACCCCTCCATAGCAACCCCACCTGCAATCAGAAAGGCAGTCTCCGCCCTCCATAGCAACCCCACCTGCAATCAGAATGGCAGTCTCCCCCCTCCATAGCAACCCCACCTGCAATCAGAATGGCAGTCTCCCCCCTCCATAGCAACCCCACCTGCAATCAGAATGGCAGTCTCCCCCCTCCATAGCCACCCCACCTGCAATCAGAATGGCAGTCTCCCCCCTCCATAGCAACCCCACCTGCAATCAGAATGGCAGTCTCCCCCCTCCATAGCAACCCCACCTGCAATCAGAATGGCAGTCTCTCCCCTCCATAGCAGAGCAACCCCACCTGCAATCAGAAAGGCAGTCTCACCCCCCCATAGCAACCCCACCTGCAATCAGAATGGCAGTCTCCCCCCTCCATAGCAACCCCACCTGCAATCAGAATGGCAGTCTCCCCCCTCCATAGCAGAGCAACCCCACCTGCAATTAGAAAGGCAGTCTCCCCCCTCCATAGCAACCCCACCTGCAATTAGAAAGGCAGTCTCCCCCCTCCATAGCAACCCCACCTGCAATCAGAAAGGCAGTCTCCCCCCTCTATAGCAACCCCAGCTCCAGATCATTAATGTATATGACAAACAACAGTGGACCCAATACAGATCCCTGAGGCACACCACTAGTCACCGGCCTCCAACCTGACAAACAGTTATCCACCACTACTCTCTGGCATCTCCCATCCAGCCACTGTTGAATCTATTTTACTACTTCAATATTAATACCTAACGATTGAACCTTCCTAACTAACCTTCCGTGCGGAACCTTGTCAAAGGCCTTACTGAGGTCCATTTAGACAACATCCACTGCTTTACCCTTGTCAACTTTCCTTGTAACCTCTTCAAAAAATTCAATAAGATTTGTCAAACATGACCTTCCATGCATAAATCCATGCTGACTATTCCTAATCAGACCCTGTCTATCCAGATAATTATATATACCATCTCTAAGAATACTTTCCATGAATTTACCCACCACTGATGTCAAACTGACAGGCCTATAATTGCTAGGTTTATTCTTAGAACCCTTTTTAAACAATGGAACCACACGAACAATACACCAATCCTCCGGCACCATCCCCGTTTCTAATGACATTTGAAATATTTCTGTCAGAGCCCCTGCTATTTCTGCACCAACTTCCCTCAAGGTCCTGGGGAATATCCTGTCAGGATCTGGAGATTTATCCACTTTTATATTCCTTAAAAGTGCCAGTACTTCCTCCTCTTTAATTGTCATAGTTTCCATAACTTCCCTACTTGTTTCCCTTACCTTACGCAATTCAATATCCTTCTTATCACATACAAGCCTAATGTGGCTTGTTAGTTAGAATCAGAACCAGAATCAGGTTTATTGTCACAGGCATATGTCACAAAATTTGTTACTTTAGCAGCAGCAGCAGCTCAATGCAATACATAATATAGAAGAAAAAATAATAATAAATAAATCAATTACAGTGTATATATATTGGACAGATTTAAAACTGTGCAAAAACAGAAATAATATATATTAAAAAGTGAAGTAGTGTTCAAGGGTTCAATGTCCATTTAGGAATCGGATGGCAAAGGGGAAGAAATTGTTCCTGAATTGCTGAGTGTGTGCCTTCAGGCTTCTTACCTGATGATAACAGTGAGAAAAAGGCATGACCTGGGTGCTGGAGGTCCTTAATAATGGACGCTGCCTTTCTGAGACACCGCTCCCTGATGATGTCCTGGGTACTTTGTAGGCTAGTACCCAAGATGGAGCTGACTAGATTTACAACCTTCTGCAGCTTCTTTTGGTCCTGTGCAGTAGCCCCTCCATACCAGACAGTGATGCAGCCTGTCAGAATGCTCTCCGTGGTGCAATTATAGAAGCTTTTGAGTGTACTTGTTGACATACAAAATCTCTTCAAACTCCTAATGAAGTATAGTCACTGTCTTGCCTTCTTTATAACTGCATCGATAGGTTGGGACCAGGTTAGATCCTCAGAAATCTTGACACCCAGGAACTTGAAACTACTCATGCTCTCTACTTCTGATCCCTCTATGAGGATCGGAATGTGTTCCTTTGTCCTACCCTTCCTGAAGTTCACAATCAGCTCTTTTGTCTTACTGATGTTCAGTGCCAGGTTGTTTCTGCGGCACCACTCTAGTAGTTGACGCATCTTGCTCCTGTACACCCTCTTGTCACCTCCTGAGATTCTACCAACAATGGTTGTATCATCAGCAAATTTATAGATGGTATTTGAGCTATGCCTAGCCACACAGTCATGGGTATAGAGAGAGTAGAGCAGTGGGCTAAGCACACACCCCTGAGGTGCACCAGTGTTAATTGTCAGCGGGGAGGAGATATTGTCACCAATCTGCACAGATCGTGGTCTTCCAATTTGGAAGTAAAAAATCCAATTGGAGAGGGATTTACAGAGGCCCAGGTTCTGCAACTTCTCAATCAGGATTGTAGGAATGATGGTGTTAAATGCTGAGCTGTAGTTGATGAGCAGCATCCTGACATAGGTGTTTGTGTTGTTCAGGTGGTCTAAGACCATGTGAGAGCCATTGAGATTGCATCTGCCGTTGACTATTGTGGCGATAGGCAAATTGCAATGGGTCCAGGTTCGTGCTGAGGCTAGTCATAACTAACTTCTCAAAGCAATTCGTCACTGTAGGTGTGAGTGCTACCGGGTGATAGTCATTAAGGCAACTCACATAATTTTTCTTAGGCACTGGTTTAATTGCCTTTTTGAAGCAAGTGTAGCAGTGAGAGGTTGAAAATGTCCTTGAATACTCCTGCTAGTTGGTTGGCACAGGTTTTCAGAGCCTTACCAGGTATTTCATTGGGACCTTCTGCTTTGCGAGGGTTCACTCTCTTTAAAGACAGCCTAACATTGACCTCTGAGACAGAGATCACAGGGTCATCAGGTGCAGCAGGGATCTTCACAGCTGCAGTTGTGTTCTCCCTTTCAAAGCGTGCATAGATTGCGTTGAGTTCATCTGGTAGTGAAGCATCGCTGCCATTCATACTATTAGGCTTTGCTTTGTAGGAAGTAATGCCTTGCAGTCCCTGCCAGAGTTGTCATACATCCGATGTCATCTCCAACCTCGTTTGAAATTGTCTCTTTGCCCTTGAAATAGCCCTCCGCATATCATACCTGTTTTTCTGGTACAGGCCTGCATCGCCAGACTTGAATGCCACAGATCTAGCCTTCAGCAGACGTCGTACCTCCTGGTTCATCCACAGCTTTTGGTTTGGTAATGTACAGTAAGTCTTTGTGGGCACTGTGGTGAACTACATATACCTGTCTGGACACGCCCCCTGCTGACTGCTCTTGTGGCCCCTCCCACTGACCGTGGCTCCTCCCACAGACCCCAGTATAAAGGCGATTGAGGCCTGAGCCCGGCCCTCATTCTCCAGGATGTAGTATGGTGGTCAACTACTGCTTGTTCTTTCTTCCAGTCAATAAAAGCCGATATCTCACCTTCACGTCTCAGAGAGGGTTATTGATGGTGCATCAATTTTATTGACTGGAAGTTTTAAAACATGGAAAGCGTTTTACGTCCGGAAAGATTGGATTTGGACCCCCAAGCCCCTGAAGCAGCTCTTGCCTTTGAACTCTGGCTTGCATGCTTCCAATCATACTTGGAGGAGGTTAGTGCAACTGAACCCGCTGTTATGCACTGAATTCTCCTCTCGAGGGTCACCCCGAAAGTTTACTCACTTATCAGAGACCTGTCGACCTACCAAGGGGTACTGGACGCCCTCAAAAGACAGTACCTGTGGCCGGTGAACACCATCTACGCAAGACATCGCTTAGCTACGCGACGACAGCGGGCTGGAGAGTCGAGCGCCGAGTTTCTCCGAGCCCTACAGACACTCGTGCGGACTTGCAACTGCAAAACTCTCACAGCGGAACAGCATGCGGAGCTCCTCGTACAAGACGCCTTTGTTACAGGGATCAGGTCAGTGTACGTGCGCCAGCGGCTGCTGGAAAATGCCGATCTTACCTTACGCTCGGCGATCGAGATGGCCGACACGCTGGAGGCTGCTCTGCACAACGCTGACGCTGTCCAGCCGCGCGATCCCCCGCCGGTTCCGTGGACACCTCAGACCCTGCTGCCGCTGGTTCCCGTGAGCAAATTCGCCAACGCCGCTGCCAGTCGCAAGTCCACGAACTCCCTGAACCCAACCACAGCTGCGGCCAGTCGGAAGCCCGTGCAGTGTTACTTCTGCGGACTCGAAAAGCACCCCCGAAAATGCTGCCCGGCCCGAGAAGCAACCTGTTCCAGCTGCGGTAAGAAGGGCCATTTCGCCAAGGTCTGTAAGTCTAAACCACGAGCGGGGTCAGGCAGCGCTGCATGTGAGGCATGGGGGCCGCCATCTTGCCTGCCCGCCTCACGCGAGGCATGGGGGCCGCCATCTTGCATGCCCAGATGAGGGCGGCTATCTTTGTTGGCGCCAACATGCCCTGTCCCCTACCCACCGGTGCTTACCGGGCACCAAGACGGCAGTTCAACTCTGGCCACCGTAACCCTCGACCAAAGCGCCCCACACCAGCTTGCAAGGTCAATGATGGACATCCTGGTGGAGGGGCACAGGACTAGCTGCCTGTTTGACACGGGCAGCACTGAGAGTTTTATTGACCCGGACACAGTGCAACGCTGCGGACTCGTGACACAGTCGGTAAGCCAGAGGGTCACCTTGGCTTCTGGGTCATATTCCACAGACATTCGGGTGGGTTGTTTAGCGACATTGGTGGTGCAGGGCAGAGAATATCGGAACTTTGCACTACTGGTCATGTCTCAACTGTGCGCACCTGTGCTATTGGAGCTGGACTTCCAGAGCCACCTCGAAAGTGGGACTATGGCATATGACGGGCCCCTCCCACCACTCACTGTCAGGAATCCTCAGTTTATATGTCTACATGTTTATGTCTATGTTTACATGTCTCGTACGCGCATATACTCATGCACACGCATGAGGGATCACTGACGCCTAGTGGGCTGACACCTCCAGTTAGGCCAGAACCAGCACAACCTCCATCTCCGGTGCAATCACCACCGGCACCTGTGCAATCACCACCACCGGCACCTGTGTAATCACCACTGGCACCTGTGCAATCACCACCACCGGCACCTGTGCAATCACCTCCACCGGCACCTGTGCAATCACCACCGGCACCTGTGCAATCACCACTGACACCTGTACAATCACCACCACCGGCACCTGTGCAATCACCACCGGCACCTGTGCAATCACCACCACCGGCACCTGTGCAATCACCACCGGCACCTGTGCAATCACCTCCACCGGCACCTGTGCAATCACCACCGGCACCTGTGCAATCACCACCGGCACCTGTACAATCACCACCACCGGCACCTGTGCAATCACCTCCACCAGCACCTGTGCAATCACCACCGGCACCTGTGCAATCACAGCCGGTGCTACGTAGATTGCAACGACAGATTCGACCACCTGATAGACTTAACCTGTAAATATACTTGTAAGAAACTTCGCCACATGGGGACTCTTTTTAAAACAAAGGGGGGGGGGGTGAATGTGGTGAACTACATATACCTGTCTGGACACGCCCCCTGCTGACTGCTCCTGTGGCCCCTCCCATAGACCCCGGTATAAAGGCGATTGAGGCCTGAGCCGGCCCTCATTCTCCAGGATGTAGTATGGTGGTCAACTACTGCTTGTTCTTTCTTCCAGTCAATAAAAGCCGATATCTCGTCTTCACGTCTCAGAGAGAGTTATTGATGGTGCATCAGGCACACACTCATCCACACAGGTTTTAATGAAGTCGGTAACAACTGCAGCATACTCATCCAGATTCAGAGATGAATCCCTGAATGCAGTCCAGTCCACCGATTCAAAGCAGTCCTGTAGGCGCTCCTGTGCTTCCCTTGTACAGACCTTCTTGGTCCTCACTGCTGGTGCTGCAGTCTTCAGTCTCTGCCTGTACTCAGGGAGTAGAAGTACAGCCAGGTGATCAGACTTCCCGAAGTGAGGGCGTGGAATAACACGGTAGGCATTCTTGATGGTGGTGTAGCAATGGTCCAGTGTGTTGTTTCCTCTGGTATTGCAAGTGACTGTTGATGGTAGTTGCTTAGTGATTTTTTCAGACTGGCCTGGTTAAAATCTCCCAAAGCAACAATGAAAGCGTTAGGGTGCGCTGTTTCATGCATGTTGATCCCATTGCTCAGATCATCTAACGCCTGTTTGACTTTGGCCTGAGGTGGAATGTATACTGCTACCAAAACTCCCATGGTAGGTAAAAAGAACAGTACTTAACTGCTAGATATTCCAGGTCTGGTGAGCAGAATTCGGGCAGCACTGATATATTTGTGCACCAAGAAGAGTTGATCATGAGGCATACTCCTCCACCTCTGCTTTTGAGAGGCTCTACAGATCTATCTGACGGTATATAGTAAACCCGTCGATCTGAATTGCTGCATCCGGTACAGAAGGGGTTAACCAGGATTCCGTGAAACAAAGGACACACGCGGTCCTCATGTCCCTCTGATTGAGCACTCTGGCTCTAAGATCATCGATTTTATTCACCAGAGACTGCACATTTGCCAGCAAGATAGTCAGTATAGGGAGTTTAAAAACCACATTTCCCTAAAGGCACTTGTATCCCTGACCTGCTGGCACATTTCCTGTGTGGAATCTGGTGAGGAATACATCCACAATTGCATTGATTCCATCCGTTTTAAATGATAGCTCACTTAATCATATTAAGACATCTTTGTAGACTGTACTGACCTTGGGAGCAGTTGTTTTTTTACCTGTATCAGACTGAAATGAGAATATTTAATCATATATTATATTGCACTGTTATAAATATCATTACCACAGGAGTTATCTTTCCTCTGGTACAAATTCTTAGTTGGATATCTGCAGGATTCAGTTTAGTATCTTTGAATTGCTATTCAGACTAGAATGACTGAAACAGCCGAGCCAGCATCCAATTCCACTTTAATTAATTTACCATTCACATCTGGTGTAAACCATATTGCTTATCCATTGTTAGTTTTTACATTGTAAATTTCAAGGCCACTCAGTCTTGTATCACTCTCATCATTTTCAGATTTTTCATTAACAGCATTCAAATTAGTGCTCTTTTTGAATCTGCAGCTTGACATCTAGTAGTGAGTAAACATTGCAGTTTACTTATTTTTGTCTGGCCAACATGCTTTTTGCATGTGTCCTACTTTGTTGCATTTTCTGCAAGTTTTGCTTTTAAACCTGCATTGGTCTGGTGTGTGTGAGCCCCTGCCACAATGGTAACACAATTTGTTTAGAAACACAGAAAACCTACAGCACAGTACAGGCCCTTCAGCCCACAATGCTGTGTTGAATATGTACTCACTTTAGAAATTACCTAAGGTTACCCATAGCCCTCTATTTTTCTAAGCTCCATGTACCTGTCCAGGAGTCTATTAAAAGACCCTATCGTATCCATCTCCACCACCGTTGCCGGCAGCCCATTCCACACACTCACCACTCTCTGCATAAAAAACTTACCCCTGACATCTCCTCTGTACCTACTTCCAAGCACCTTAAAATTGTGCTCTCTCATGCTAGCCATTTTGGCCCTGGGAAAAAGACTCTGACTATCCACACGATCAATGCCTCTCATCATCTTATACACCTCTATCAGGTCACCTCTCATCCTCCATCACTCCAAGGAGAAAAGGTCAAGTTCACTCAACCTATTCTCATAAGGCATCCTCCCCAATCCAGGCAACATCCTTGTAAATCTCCTCTGAACCCTTTCTATGGTTTCCACATCCTTCCTGTAGTGAGGTGACCAGAACTGAGCACAGTACTCCAAGTGGGGTCTGACCAGAGTCCTATATAGCTGTAACATTATCTCTTGGCTCCTGAACTCAATCCCACGGTTGATGAAGGCCAATACACCGTATGCCTTCTTAACCACAGAGTCAACCTGTGCAGCAGTTTTGAGTGTCCCATGGACTCGGACCCCCAGATCAATTCCAGGCTGGTTTCAGTTTAGACACTGTAATTTTGTTCATGCTCAATTTCATTCCTGACTGCAACTCAATTGCTTCTCTGGCTGTGGTTTCCATTGATACAGTTATTTCAACCGTTCTTTTAAATATGAATTATACTTCAGTTAGGAGCCATTATTGAATGCTTTCTTTAAGATACCCCAAATGAAACAATCTCTCAGTGCATTAATGAACAATAATTAATGCTCAGACAATTCCTTTATTTCAGCCATGTATGCTGAGATGGGCTCCCCTTCCTTTTCATTTCACTTATGAAACATAAAGCATTCTACAAGCAACAGTGACTTTACTGCAAAGCTCATATCAGCTGGTTTGGTTGGAGCAGCCAAACTTAGAAGCAAACTGTATGCTTTTCTGCCTATTACACTCACCAAAACTGGCACTCTTTTTCCATTGGCTGTTTTATTTGCTTCAAATTATTTCTCTGTTTGTTCAGTATATATTGCCCAGTTATCTGTTGTACAATTAAACACATCTATTTTTCCAATGTTGCCATCCAGTTCTGCTTTTTTTAAATTATCTATTATTATTACTACCCTGTACTCACTGTTTATGAATCTGTGAAATTTTGTCTGTTTTCTGCCTTTTTTTTAACTCAACCACCCCTCTCCCTTTCTGAAGAAACATGTGCTTTTAACTTAATGCATCTCTCTCCTTTGCAAAGAATAAAGCATGCTGCACTTCAACAGGTAGGTTATCATCTCTGGTTCATTTTAAACAACTCTTCACCACTGTTATGTTTTGTAGTTCCAGAAACTAATCAAAAGTAAACCACGGGAACCAGGGATAAACATATCTACCTTGTTTTACTTCAGTGACCTGATGCCATAATCATATTTGGCATTCTAGTACTTTACATATAACTCATAATAAATTACATAAACAACAGAGAATGCTTTATCAAATAATATATTTGCAGTATTATACAAATATTACTGAAATATTAAATGCACAACACTTACTATAGGCTAATTTTGAAGTACTATTGGCCTTTAACTTGGTGATTCTATTGGATGTTAATATCTGTATTGTTGTGCGATTGGTAATTAATCATGTAAATAAGGAGTCGTACGTACACAATGTTACCAGATGGTCAGTATCTGTATCCAGTCAATTCTCCAATTGAACTTCAGAACAGTTCAAACTTCAGAACAGTGTGATGACATGGGCCATGCGGTTCTTTTGTACTCAAGTAAATATAATCTGTAAACTTTCAGTCCAGCTAATCACCGGTCACTTTAGTCTGGTTTCATCAGAGCCCTGGCGCTAGATGCCCCTAGAAGAGGAAACATTCTTGTTTGAATTAAACTGTCCTATTTTCTTGTTTTTGCAGTCCTGCAATTGCTGGAAGAGTTTTGGGCAATGTGTGCAAAATGTTAAAAAGAATGGAAGCAGCAAACACATCTCCTTTTCAAACGCTGACGAATGAGGTGACTGAATCTTTAAGTTAAAGTTGGCTGCTCAACAGTCAAAGCAGGATGGAATTTTCAATACAGTTCTGTAAAATTAGAACTCCCTCCTCCCAAAGGACAATTGGAACTTTCCAGAAAAATGCATAATTCTTTGTTGTATGGGGATTTCACGAGACTGATGAATGAACCTGGCTGAGGTACAGACCATCAGGGATCGAATCCAGATCAGCTTTGAGGAGCTCTGTGGCTTTTCCCAGTGCAGAATGATGCAGAACGAAAGAACAGTTATAAATCAGAAGTCTTTCCCACTACCCTACTATTTAACAATATTCAACATTCTCTGCAGGGAATTGTGACTCGGTCCACAGTCTTTCAAGTTTCACTGTTGACAATGAGTAACAGGCTCTAGTTGGCTTGTCGAGGCCATTGTAATAACTAGATCCATGTGGTGAAAAGCACAAAACATTACAGGAATACGGAGAGAGGGCACAGGTTTAAGGTGCTTGGAAGTAGGTACAGAGGAGATGTCAATGGTAAGGTTTTTACTCAGAGAGTGGTGAGTGTGTGGAATGGGCTGCTGGCGACAGTGCTGGAGGCGGATGCAATGGGTTTTTTAAGAGACTCCTGGATAGGTAAATGGAGCTTAGAAAAATAGAGGGATATGGGTGACTTCAGGTAATTTCTAAGTAAGTACATGTTCGGCACAGCATTGTGGGCCGAAGGTCCTGTATTGTGCTGTAGGTTTTCTATGTTCCTATGTTTCTAACATGTTGACTGTCAAGTCAAGAGCTAACCCTGAAAACATGGGCCATATTGATCGGAGCCTTGTAGTCTGGGTATTGAATAGCGAGGGTCAGGGTGTGAGGGTGAAGGTTCACATTCCTCAGGAGAGAGCTCCAGTGTACAGGCTAGCTCACAGATTACCTGTGAGTTCCTTTTCCAAGATTATACCCCTCTCTAACCGTATGAATTATCCTTCTCAAGTTTGTATAAATCATGTCTACAAGTTTGTGTGAGATTTCATCCAGTGTAATGGTGCACTCCAGGTCCAAGCAATGTGCTACAATTTAAAACAAAACTTCTGATGCACCAGCAATTACTCTCTCTGAGACGTGAAGTCGAGATACAGGCTTTTATTGACTGGAAGAAAGAACAAGCAGTAGTTGACCACCATGCTACATCCTGGAGAATGAGGGCCGGGCTCAGGCCACAATCGCCTTTATGCCGGGGTCTGTGGGAGGAGCCACAGTCAGTGGGAGGGGCTACAGGAGAAGTCAGCAGGGGGCATGCCCAGACAGGTACCGTAGATGTCGGATTATAAGCCGCTACTTTTTTGCCACATTTTGAACAGCTTTGAACACTGCGGCCTTTAATACGGTGCGGCTAATTCATGGTTTTTTTTCATGCCGCCAAAAACATTTTGCCTCGTAACAGTAGACCAATAAAATTGATGAGTAGTTCATAGAGGTCCAATGAAATTGTACGATAAATCAAGCGCACTTTCACAATTAAATTATTGTAAATCAGTCATTTGTACTCACCCTCATCAACATGGAAAACACTCGAAGAAAAGCATTGTGCTGCCTTTATGGCAGTTATTTAGTTTATAATATTTTCGCTTAGTAATTCATTTGTTAGTATTTTCTAGTTAAAGTTAGAAGTGTTTAAGTACCCGGTATATTTGTTTTCTGTACTACATCCCGGGACGCTATGACGTTCAACCCGGTTTCGCCACGTCTTGTGGGAAATACCGGTTTGCGATAAACGGGAAGGTGGGGGGCGAGCGGCATTAGACCCGAGCGAATGCTGCTTTTAAGTTAAAGGCGATCAATAACTTTTCCTGGTAGGCTGCAGTATATATATTTTTTACCAGTCGTTAGGAGATATTGGAATGTTGTTCAGTAAAAAAGTATACGCAACGTAATTTGTGTGTTACCGATACGTATGTATATTTAAAAGTAGCCGCGTTACAGGCATGGTTCAAAAAAAAGCATTTGCAATATGTATTTGTTTATGTTACCATACGGATTTAATTAAAAGTCAAATAATCCTCACGTGTAATATCTTTCTGTGTAAATATCTCATATTACAACGTGGGATACCTGCGGCCTAAAATCCGGTGAGGCCTAAAATCCGGTGCAGCTTGTAGAAGTACAAAATTGATTTTCTTTCTAAAATTAGAGCCAGCGGCTTTTAATCAGGTGCGCTCTGTAGTGCGAAATCTACGGTATATATAGTTCACCACAACTTCTGGCTCTGATAGGGATTAGTTTGGAGTTATAACATTATAGATAATGCAATTATGGATTGCATTGAATTGAATTGACTTTGTTTCTTCCATCCTTCGTATACATGAGGAGTAAAAATCTCTAAGTTACATCTCCACAGTGAAGTAGATTCATTCCCTGGGCTCACCAAGACATTCCCAGTGAAGTAGATTCAGTCCCTGGGCTCACCAAGACATTCCCAGTGAAGTAGATTCAGTCCCTGGGCTCACCAAGACATTCCCAGTGAAGTAGATTCAGTCCCTGGGCTCACCAAGACATTCCCAGTGAAGTAGATTCAGTCCCTGGGCTCACCAAGACATTCCCAGTGAAGTAGATTCAGTCCCTGGGCTCACCAAGACATTCTCAGTGAAGTAGATTCAGTCCCTGGGCTCACCAAGACATTCCCAGTGAAGTAGATTCAGTCCCTGGGCTCACCAAAGCATTCCCAATGAAGTAAATTCAGTCCCTGGGCTCACCAAGACATTCCCAGTGAAGTAGATTCAGTCTCTGGGCTCACCAAGACATTCCCAGTGAAGTAGATTCAGTCCCTGGGCTCACAAAGGCATTCCCCGTGAAGTAGATTCAGTCCCTGGGCTCACCAAGACATTCCCCGTGAAGTAGATTCAGTCCCTGGGCTCACCAAGACATTCCCAGTGAAGTAGATTCAGTCCCTGGGCTCACCGAGACATTCCCGGTGAAGTAGATTCAGTCCCTGGGCTCACCAAGACATTCCCAGTGAAGTAGATTCAGTCCCTGGGCTCACCAAGGCATTCCCAGTGAAGTAGATTCAGTCCCTGGGCTCACCAAGAAATTCCCAGTGAAGTAGATTCAGTCCCTGGGCTCACCAAGACATTCCCAGTGAAGCAGATTCAGTCCCAGGGCTCACCAAGACATTCCCAGTGAAGTAGATTCAGTCAATGGGCTCACCAAGACATTCCCAGTGAATTAGATTCAGTCCCTGGGCTCACCAAGACATTCCCAGTGAAGTAGATTCAGTCCCTGGGCTCACCAAGACATTCCCAGTGAAGTAGATTCAGTCCCTGGCCTCACCAAGACATTCCCAGTGAAGTAGATTCAGTCCCTGGCCTCACCAAGACATTCCCAGTGAAGTAGATTCAGTCCCTGGCCTCACCAAGACATTCCCAGTGAAGTAGATTCAGTCCCTGGCCTCACCAAGACATTCCCAGTGAAGTAGATTCAGTCCCTGGCCTCACCAAGACATTCCCAGTGAAGTAGATTCAGTCCCTGGGCTCACCAAGACATTCGCAGTGAAGTAGATTCAGTCCCAGGGCTCACCAAGACATTCCCAGTGAAGTAGATTCAGTCCCAGGACTCACCAAGACATTCCCAGTGAAGTAGATTCAGTCAATGGGCTCACCAAGACATTCCCAGTGAAGTAGATTCAGTCCCTGGGCTCACCAAGACATTCCCAGTGAAGTAGATTCAGTCCCTGGGGTCACCAAGACATTCCCAGTGAAGTAGATTCAGTCCCTGGGCTCACCAAGACATTCCCAGTGAAGTAGATTCAGTCCCAGGGCTCACCAAGACATTCCCAGTGAAGTAGATTCAGTCCTTGGGCTCACCAAGACATTCCCAGTGAAGTAGATTCAGTCCCTGGGCTCACCAAGACATTCCCAGTGAAGTAGATTCAGTCCCTGGGCTCACCAAGATATTCCCAGTGAAGTAGATTCAGTCCTTGGGCTCACCAAGACATTCCCAGTGAAGTAGATTCAGTCCCTGGGCTCACCAAGACATTCCCGGTGAAGTAGATTCAGTCCCTGGCCTCACCAAGACATTCCCAGTGAAGTAGATTCAGTCCCTGGGCTCACCAAGACATTCCCAGTGAAGTAGATTCAGTCCCTGGGCTCACCAAGGCTTTCTCAGTGAAGTAGATTCAGTCAATGGGCTCACCAAGACATTCCCAGTGAAGTAGATTCAGTCCCTGGGCTCACCAAGGCTTTCCCAGTGAAGTTGATTCAGTCCTTGGGCTCACCAAGACATTCCCAGTGAAGTAGATTCAGTCCCTGGGCTCACCAAGACATTCCCGGTGAAGTAGATTCAGTCCCTGGGCTCACCAAGACATTCCCAGTGAAGTAGATTCAGTCCCTGGCCTCACCAAGACATTCCCAGTGAAGTAGATTCAGTCCCTGGCCTCACCAAGACATTCCCAGTGAAGTAGATTCAGTCCCGGGCCTCACCAAGACATTCCCAGTGAAGTAGATTCAGTCCCTGGGCTCACCCAGACATTCCCGGTGAAGCAGATTCAGATCCTGTGCTCACCAAGACATTCCCAGTGAAGTAGATTCAATCCCTGGGCTCACCGAGACATTCCCAGTGAAGTAGATTCAGTCCCTGGGCTCACCGAGACATTCCCAGTGAAGTAGATTCAGTCCCTGGGCTCACCAAGACATTCGCAGTGAAGTAGATTCAGTGCCTGGGCTCACCAAGACATTCCCAGTGAAGTAGATTCAGTCCTTGGGCTCACCAAGACATTCCCAGTGAAGTATATTCAGTCCCTGGACTCACCAAGACATTCCCAGTGAAGCAGATTCAGTCCCTGGGCTCACCAAGGCATTCCCAGTGAAGTAGATTCAGTCCCTGGGCTCACCAAGACATTCCCAGTGAAGCAGATTCAGTCCCTGGACTCACCAAGACATTCCCAGTGAAGTAGATTCAGTCCCTGGGCTCACCAAGACATTCTCAGTGAAGTAGATTCAGTCCCTGGGCTCACCAAGACATTCCCGGTGAAGTAGATTCAGTCCCTGGGCTCACCAAGACATTCCCAGTGAAGCAGATTCAGTCCCTGGACTCACCAAGACATTCCCAGTGAAGTAGATTCAGTCCCTGGGCTCACCAAGAAATTCCCGGTGAAGTAGATTCAGTCCCTGGGCTCACCAAGACATTCCCAGTGAAGTAGATTCAGTCCCTGGACTCACCAAGGCATTCCCAGTGAAGCAGATTCAATCCCTGGGCTCACAAAGACATTCCCAGTGAAGTAGATTCATTCCCTGGGCTCACAAAGACATTCCCAGTGAAGTAGATTCAGTCCCTGGGCTCACCAAGACATTCCCAGTGAAGTAGATTCAGTCCCTGGGCTCACCAAGACATTCCCGGTGAAGTAGATTCAGTCCCTGGGCTCACCAAGACATTCCCAGTGAAGTAGATTCAGTCCCTGGACACACCAAGACATTCCCAGTGAAGTAGATTCAGTCCCTGGGCTCACCAAGACATTCCCAGTGAAGTAGATTCAGTCAATGGGCTCACCAAGACATTCCCAGTGAAGTAGATTCAGTCCCCGGGCTCACCAAGATATTCCCAGTGAAGTAGATTCAGTCCCTGGGCTCACCAAGGCATTCCCAGTGAAGTAGTTTCAGTCTCTGGGCTCACCAAAGCATTCCCAGTGCAGTAGATTCAGTCCCTGGGCTCACCAAGACATTCCCAGTGAAGTAGATTCAGTCCCTGGGCTCACCAAGATAATCCCCGTGAAGTAGATTCAGTCCCTGGACTCACCAAGACATTCCCAGTGAAGTAGATTCAGTCCCTGGGCTCACCAAGACATTCCCAGTGAAGTAGATTCAGTCCCTGGGCTCACCAAGACAATCCCCGTGAAGTAGATTCAGTCCCTGGGCTCACCAAGACATTCCCAGTGAAGTAGATTCAGTCCCTGGGCTCACCAAGACATTCCCAGTGAAGTAGATTCAGTCCCTGGGCTCACCAAGACATTCCCAGTGAAGTAGATTCAGTCCCTGGGCTCACAAAGACATTCCCGGTGAAGTAGATTCTGTCCCTGGGCTCACCAAGACATTCCCAGTGAAGTAGATTCAGTCCCTGGGCTCACCAAGACATTCCCAGTGAAGTAGATTCAGTCCCTGGGCTCACGAAGACATTCCCAGTGAAGTAGATTCAGTCCCTGGGCTCACCAAGACAATCCCCGTGAAGTAGATTCAGTCCCTGGGCTCACCAAGACATTCCCAGTGAAGTAGATTCAGTCCATGGGCTCACCAAGACATTCCCAGTGAAGTAGATTCAGTCCCTGGACTCACCAAGACATTCCCAGTGAAGTAGATTCAGTCCCTGGACTCACCAAGACATTCCCAGTGAAGTAGATTCAGTCCCTGGGCTCACCAAGACATTCCCAGTGAAGTAGATTCAGTCCCTGGGCTCACCAAGGCATTCCCAGTGAAGTAGATTCAGTCTCTGGGCTCACCAAAGCATTCCCAGTGCAGTAGATTCAGTCCCTGGGCTCACCAAGACATTCCCAGTGAAGTAGATTCAGTCCCTGGGCTCACCAAGACAATCCCCGTGAAGTAGATTCAGTCCCTGGACTCACCAGGACATTCCCAGTGAAGTAGATTCAGTCCCTGGGCTCACCAAGACATTCCCAGTGAAGTAGATTCAGTCCCTGGGCTCACCAAGACAATCCCCGTGAAGTAGATTCAGTCCCTGGGCTCACCAATACATTCCCAGTGAAGTAGATTCAGTCCCTGGGCTCACCAAGACATTCCCAGTGAAGTAGATTCAGTCCCTGGGCTCACCAAGACATTCCCAGTGAAGTAGATTCAGTCCCTGGGCTCACAAAGACATTCCCGGTGAAGTAGATTCTGTCCCTGGGCTCACCAAGACATTCCCAGTGAAGTAGATTCAGTCCCTGGGCTCACCAAGACATTCCCGGTGAAGTAGATTCAGTCCCTGGGCTCACCAAGACATTCCCAGTGAAGTAGATTCAGTCCCTGGGCTCACCAAGACATTCCCAGTGAAGTAGATTCAGTCCCTAGGCTCACCAAGACATTCCCGGTGAAGTAGATTCAGTCCCTGGGCTCACCAAGACATTCCCGGTGAAGTAGATTCAGTCCCTGGGCTCACCTAGACATTCCCAGTGAAGTAGATTCAGTCCTGGGCTCACCAAGACATTCCCAGTGAAGTAGATTCTGTCCCTGGGCTCACCAAGACATTCCCCGTGAAGTAGATTCAGTCCCTGGACTCACCAAGACTTTCCCAGTGAAGTAGATTCAGCCCCTGGGCTCACAAAGACATTCCCAGTGAAGTAGATTCAGTCCCTGGGCTCACCAAGACATTCCCAGTGAAGTAGATTCAGTCCCTGGGCTCACCAAGTCATTCCCAGTGAAGTACATTCAGTCCCTGGGCTCACCAAGACATTCCCAGTGAAGTAGATTCAGTCCCTGGGCTCACCAAGACATTCCCGGTGAAGTAGATTCAGTCCCTGGGCTCACCAAGACATTCCCAGTGAAGTAGATTCTGTCCCTGGGCTCACCAAGACATTCCCGGTGAAGTAGATTCAGTCCCTGGGCTCACCAAGACATTCCCAGTGAAGTAGATTCAGTCTCTGGGCTCACCAAGACATTCCCGGTGAAGTAGATTCAGTCCCTGGGCTCACCAAGACATTCCCAGTGAAGTAGATTCAGTCCCTGGGCTCACCAAGACATTCCCAGTGAAGTAGATTCAGTCCCTGGACTCACCAAGACATTCTCAGTGAAGTAGATTCAGTCCCTGGGCTCACCAAGACATTCCCAGTGAAGTAGATTCAGTCAATGGGCTCACCAAGACATTCCCAGTGAAGTAGATTCAGTCCCTGGGCTCACCAAGATATTCCCAGTGAAGTAGATTCAGTCCCTGGGCTCACCAAGGCATTCCCAGTGAAGTAGTTTCAGTCTCTGGGCTCACCAAAGCATTCCCAGTGCAGTAGATTCAGTCCCTGGGCTCACCAAGACATTCCCAGTGAAGTAGATTCAG